>NW_009216443.1:0-12285 GCF_000690835.1 Fulmarus glacialis
TCCCCCCCAAAAAAAGGAAATTATTCTAGTTCCTTCATTCTTTATTCTGAGGTCATGTTCTTCTATTCTCTCATTATCACTGTTAGTCTTTGTAATATTTCCATTTAACCCACAGGCCCTAAATAAAATTATATCCTATGTCTCACATATTACAATCTTCTTAATATGTCCTTCAATAAGTTTTGACTTTTCTGAGTGTTCTTTCAACTGTATTTTTTTATGAACTATTATAATCCCAGACCTCCCAGAATCTTCTCTTCAGCTGTGTTGGCTACCTGTTATTTCCCTTTTCGTATTCATGCACTCTATTTCTCTTTTTAATTATAGTTTGCTCTAGTATTTAGCATGTTTTATTTCTAAACTTCCTCTGCAAAGTACTTGCAAATCCTCAGATTTGGCGTTGCCCATAAATTTTAAAAATTGCTGTTTGTTATTTCTTCACAGGTCTGCTGTCTGTTACATCTTAACTGTGCTTTAAGTATACTTTATTGTATTATTTAGGCTCTGTAAATTCTCTATCCTGGAGACTTGGTTCAAGTCAAAACTATAGTATAAATGAATTCTAGAACTAATCATTAAAGCATTTTTAATAAGTCCTAAACATGAAATACAGTGGAAAAAAATAAGCAATACATTCAATTTTTTTTTTCTTTGTCTGACAGGGTAACTGTCTTTTAAGGTAAGAGGAAATCACAAGTGTCATATATGCTTAATACAGTAAGGCTTTAGAGCTACTTCCACCCAAAATTCTTACAGGAAACACTATATAAATAAAAGTTACTAAATGAGATCCCCAAAGGCTATACTCACAACTTGTTGATAAATGTTAAAAACTACAATTTTTATTTATATCTTTCACTGTAATACCCAATCTGTTGATGAAAATACTGATTAGTGTTTGACTGAAGATAGGCCCTAAAAGCATTAGGCTTTTTTTAAACTGGAACTGTTACTCTGTTCTCCTAAAATCCCAGTTACATATTATACTACTATATAAATACTTCTACATAGAATAGAATAGAATAGAATATTTTCTCTTGGAAGGGACCTACAATGATCATCTAGTCCAACTGCCTGACCACTTCAGGGCTGACCAAAAGTTAAAACATATTTTTAAGTGCATTGTCCAAACTTGGGGCATCGATGACCTTCCCAGGAAGCTTGTTCCGTTGTTTGACCATCCTCTCAGTAAAGAGATGTTTCCTAATGTCAAGTCTGAACCTCCCCTGATGCAGCTTTGAACCCTTCCCAGGAATGGTAAACTCCAGGAAGAAGAATGAAAGTCAACTGTGCTTTAGCTCTAGATCTAAGAAATCTCAATTCTACTCCTTAACAGTTTATTCTACCCTGTTATTATCCTAGGAAAATTTCTTTATAAGTTGTTTTGGTTTTTTTTCCCCCCTCCCTAGAGGTAAGGTCTGAGGCAAACAACTGCAGAAATTAAATGGATAAAGTTCAGGGAAAATAATTTTCAACCACTTGAAAGTTGGTAATCAGTGTGAAATTTTAAATGAGGAGGACTTGGAAAATATGCTTAACAACCTATATAGAATCCTGGCTTAGAGGAAAAAATGCATTTTTCTCAAAAGAGATCTCTCAGACTGGAGAATTAGAGTCTAAGGATATTAACTTATTCTTAATTGTATCTGCTATGCAGTACCTTAGAAAAGCTGATGCAGTGGTATCAGAGCAATGAAATTTTATATATTATGACAGACTGAACAACCAGTAGGATGCTCAGCAAAACGTTGTAGAACCAATTTTGCTTTTAGACTATTACATAAGCTATAAAAAATAGGTTTTTTAAAAAGCATAATTCTGTCCATGTCTGCTCTCTGCTGTGAAACAATATTTTCTATACGTTGATCCTGTGTTGCTCACACCTCGTGATAAAATGAGACAAAATCGAAGTGCACCATTAGTTCTATACTTTTGCTTCCACAAAATGTAGTGGCCACAGATACTTACAGTATACTGGTCTAAATCTACATGTGCAGTCACTCACTCACAGAAATATAATTTATATCAGATCATTTATTAAAACCATTAATTCTGAAAGAGCTTGTTTCAGGTTATTTTGCAGATCCACACGTCATCACATTACTTTGTTACCCCTTCTGAAATGGTAACAGACCATCTAATCAGCTTAACTTGCCTCATTTATTGATAACAAAACAATTAAAACCTTTGGAAGAAGGTGATTTGCTATGGATTTTCCTTTAATGTGAAAACAGAGGAACTAAAATATATTTAATTGGAAAAAATAGAAGTAATACTTCTTGATCTCTCTAGATAGGATTCCAGTGAAATCATAAAATTAGTTCCTTACTACTTCCAAAAGGTTGTGGAAGAAACTGAGTGAATAAACTTTCCTGATCAAACTCATAGGACTACAGTGTTCAAATATTACTGCAGATACACCATCAACAACAACAAGAAATCCAGTTACATGCTAATGAACTTGGATAGTATTCAGCACATGCAGAAAATCCCCACTCCTGGAAATGAACCTATTAATGAAATGAAACATTATACATTATAACATGAAACATTATAGTCTAGTATATAGACTTTGTAACAACATCATGTTTTTCAGAATTCTTGTGCTTGTTTATTGTATGATCTGGGGTTACCTGAGAAGATACATTGTCTTGTATTAGTAGTAGCTTTAAATCCATAAAATTTAGGGAACTCATGCCATTTTGCTTTTCCTTTGCTGTCTTCATGTAAGAGTTTCTGCAACAGAAGTAACAATTGGAGACTTGTTTTAATGTGTTGAAAATTGAAAATGTTCTAATAGAGCTAATTTCTT
Organism: Fulmarus glacialis; assembly: GCF_000690835.1. Taxonomy (NCBI): domain Eukaryota; kingdom Metazoa; phylum Chordata; class Aves; order Procellariiformes; family Procellariidae; genus Fulmarus; species Fulmarus glacialis. The sequence continues at coordinate 2,813 of NW_009216443.1, forward strand.
TTACAGAAGAGCAAAGAGAGTCCATAAACTAATAGTTTTGCAGTAAATTTATCTTTGCTCTTTTTGTTTTATCAGCAAGATGCCTTTGTCGTACAGTTCTTGGCTTCTTTTCTGTCATGAATAACCCTACATTCATTTCTATCCTATTTAATTATCCACTCTGGCTTAAAACATAATCAGCATTAAACCAGCTGTGCAACCTTGAAAGAACACCATTTCAATAATACATCGATAAAAAAAGAGCAAGCAGGCTATTAATTTTAATAGGAGCCCTCCCTTCTGACTATAGCCTGGACACCGTTTCAGAAGCTGTACCCATTTACCGCCAAGCAGTAGCATCCCTGGTGCACTCATTATAGCAATAGATTCCATTCATAGCCTGACACTGTGACTAGCTAGACGGCCATCCTGGGCCAATAAGGTCACCTTTGAGGTGTCGGCTTCCCTGCTAATACAGTGGAATGACTCGTGGAAACACTGATCAGTAGCAGAAGGAAATGTATATAGTAAATAATGAAGCAGCTTAATATAATTTTAAAATGTTTCGTCAATGAAAAATCTGCAACGAGAAAATTATAATTTAATGCTGTAAGAGTCTTAATCACTCCATCCTGTCAGTTATGAGTTCTGGCCAGAAACTTAACTGCTTCAGAAGTCAGAAATTAATCACAACATATATCCCCTGATCCTCTAAGCTGCCAGGGTATAAAGCAGAAGTCTTAAATGAAATACCTGTATTCGGACTTGAATTCTTTTATGACACTTTAAAATTCTGTCTATAGGTGCTGTTATTCAGTGGGCCAAACCCGTCCTAGTGAAGTTGCACTAAGGATAAGCAAAATTTTGAAAAATTATAGCATTCTCCTATTTGATGTATTTGCTGCACACTAATTCAGGCCATTCAGGTGGAAACTTTATTGATCTCAAGTTCACGTTCCTTACCAGAATGAACTACCAGGTATGTGCACAAAGAACTGATACTAGCGGTACCAAGGCAATCAAAACAATCAAAACTTCCCACACTATCGACTACAGTCACTATATTGCTGTCATGAACAGTATGCACTGTGAATTCTCTCAAGCTTACTAACCTGCCAGGCCTGCTATACGTCACTGAAGAGTTTATGCACAGTGGTGATCATGACACTTTACTCTTCACTCTGGTGAGCAACGAACTTACAGAAAGTAATGCTGATAGACTTACAGAATCTGTACTTGGTTCATTTTGTATGGTGAAAATACCATAGTCCTCTTATTTAGCGATAAAGACCTTTAGTTCTGAATTATCTGCAGCCTTAAATTATAAAGCATGCACATACTCACTTATTATTAATGTATTATATAAACACTTAGCATGATCTATGCAACCATGAAGTGCATTAACTCCTACATGTCAATATATCTCTATTTAATACAGAGCCAAACATATATAAATTAGCCCAGGTGGCAGAAATATTAATGAATTTCATGTTAAAATAATATAGCAACTACCTACATCAGCTCAAAAAAATCTTTCTCAGTGAGATGTTTTCAAGCAATCTAGGTATTTTAGATACACATTTTTCATTAATTTGATTATAAGCTCTGTGGTTAAATCCCATAGCAAGCTTTGAAAATAAGCTTGAGAATAATGCTTCTGTTACAGTCAGAACATAACATGGAGAATATAGAAACTTTAAATTAGATGGGAATAGAAATTTTATTTTGGCATTTTTGTTAAAATCTACTGATAAGCACCCATTTCTAGTGGAAAAACAAGGAGAAGCTTTACTGTTTTGTGTTACAAAAATTACAAGTTTTGTAATTTTGGGCGTATGTTAAAGGCTGTTTATTTACAGCTTAACTAGAAAGGATTTGATCCTCCCACAGAAGTAACTAAGATGAAGATTCTGAACCTTAGAAGTCTCCTGTAAACTGCTGTCTAAATAAGCAGCATTTTTTCACTCTGAAATTTTTCAGTACCTTGAATTCTGGCTGTATGTGTAGCCAGAGGAGCTACAGAAAAAAGTTCACAAAGCTCTGACAAAAACTGAGAGGGATCTATAAACTAAGTGATTTTGAATACCTTAAAGAGTTTGATGCTGTAACTCTTCTCTGAATCAAACTCTGCTAAACGCAATAGTGAACACTTTTTTATAAAACCCATAAACATTAAACAGACACTTTTTCCATCTCTTTTGGTACAACTGCCTTTTCCTGGCTATTTCCCCACTTCATAAACAACCTTACTCTTCCTAAGGCTGTGTAATTGACCTTATAGATGGCTTAAATGCAATTCTGATCCTTAAAGCATTTTGGAATAGCTCATTTTCAAATCACAGGAGGTACTGTCGGTCTCAGCTAAGTTGGCATAGAAATGCAGTGATTTCTTATGACTAGTTTTGATGTGATCTGTTTATGAACAGTAATGAAACGGCTGCTAACATAAACAATGTCCTCAGGCTGAAAACTGTAAGCAACTAGAGCAGTTGTGTCCCTAGACAATCACCAGTACATATTTCCCGATGGCCTATACCTTATTATGTTCCTATTTTCCCAGCAGATTGCTACATTACAGGAAATGGGACAACAAAATACATAAAATTCATTTTTCTGGGCATACTTTTGGAGTGATGTTCTCCACAGTATCTCTTCATTTTTCTGAGATACCTCTATCCAACAAATTTTAGAGTTCAACTGAAAGGTATCATCTGATATCTTTCCTTTTTTCGCTTGTAGTTAGAGTTAGCCAGAGTACTTGTGGATCTCATCCTTCATTCTTTTGTGCTAGACTTACCCCAAAATATTTTATATGGAAAAAGTTACAACAACTTGAACAGGCCCAAGTTTTTTGTGCCTAGCCCAGAGTGAGATAAGAAGTTTTTGTCCCATTTTGTAAAACTAACTAATACGATGTTGCTAGGGGGAGTAAAAAGAATTGCTGAGAAAGGAAAGAAACCCACAATTCTCAATTGCTGTTCAGCATACTCTACACTCTCAACCCAACCAATTCCCGCTGAATGCTTGGTATTACTACAGCTTTATGTTGTGTACTGTGAGTCAGACTCTGAGCTGGACTGAAGTGGTGTAGTTCCACTGACTTCTCTTAAGCTACAGTAATTTATATTAACTCAAGATTTGGCCTTATTACCATTTAACAGTATACCATTTTTAAATGCTGAACACATGTTTTGAGCTTCATATTATGATGTGGCATCATAATCTGCACTTCTTGGGTTGCTAGAGACACTTCACTTTGCTGGACATCTGACTATACTCCCAAATCATGCTGATGGCTACAGCAGCACTACTTGCTTGTCATGTCTTATTGCTTAAAAGCATCTCAATGCATTTATGCCAGCAAAACAATAGATTATATCAACTTAATCACATTTTTACCATGTCCATTTGCATTTTTGCATTTGTTAAATATGTTCTAAAGTTTAATAAACCATAAAAATAAATTTAGAGATGGGTAAAATCTACAGGTTGCTGAGGCTTTCTTAAAGCCTAATGGAAACTCATATTTTAAAGTTGTGCTCACAGTTATATTCTTTTTCTACTTCCTTTTCGTGTTAAGAAGAAGAATAGAAAGAAGACAAAGAAATAATTCTAGTGAAAAATGTTGTACACGATGTTGGGCACTGCCTTTGACAGCCAAGTTTGCAACTTTTCCTGTACTTTTAATAAATATCATTGGTTACTTTATTTCATTCCAATCATTATGTGTTCTCCCTAAACTACATTTAAGTTGCTGAAAAAGATTTATTTTCAGCTTGCAGTAAAATGGATTGTGCATGCAGATGCCTGAACAACAGCACTGCAGAAATATAACAGCTTAATGTCAAACTATCCTTAATATCATACACCTACATTATGTAATATCATAATGTAAATTCAGAGTTTGTTTCGGTTGATAAAATGTTTTGCTCTTCTTAGGTGCACTTAATTATTGCTGGGCTTTTCTCAGTCATGAAAGTGCCTGCTTTGTTTTTGTGTCTTGAAAATAAAATGGGAACTAAATAAAGTGAAAACCTGCAGGGCACTATTAAAAATAAATGCTGCAAAAATGTGAAATGTTGATTAAAGATCAAATAGTAGGCAAATTAATTACCTAGGAGCTGTGCAATCATTTCTAAACTTCATCCATTAAGAAAAAAACTAAGTAAAGAAGATTCTAAAGTTTAATTGATTTTACTTACAAAATTTTAATAAACACAGACAATAAAAAGGAAAGAGATTTTAATGTTTCCAACGGAAGTTTTGCAGTTCCCACATTAGACTTATTCTAAGAAAAATATTACAGTTCTAATCAATTTTGCTCTCTCAAAATTAGAAGACAATCAAATTTAGTATGTAAAAAGGTGAGTACAGGTATAAAAAAGAGATGAATGATATCTAGGATATATAACAGCATTGGTTTCAACACTGAAAGTGCCAACCAAAACAGTACTATCATTCAAAAACCAGGTATTATCATAAAGGGAAAATTACTGGACTAAAAAGCAGTACAGACAAGAATATCCTAAGGATTACTGGGATAAAATACTTAACTTTATAAATAGAGACTGAGAGGGAAATAATCTAAATTAATTTTATTTATTTTCACCCTTATTTTTCTGAGCAGATAAGAACGCATTTCAAAGAGGGAAACCAAATATATTTTGATAAATGTAAACTTTATGCTTATGTGATGAGAAATTGCTAGTTCACTGTCCATCAACAGTGTAACTGTTGCTTAGTAATTCTAATTCTTAGTAAGAATCCCATTTCCTACTTGCTCTATATGGATTTTATCTTTTCATGGGATACGGATAAAGTAATTCAAGTCATTGATTGTTCCTATACAGCGCTGAAAGAAGTAAAATATTTTTTAAGGCAATCCTAAATTTAAAATTCTACTGCTTTTTGATGCAATTTGGATTACACTTTTACCTCCCTGTGGAAGATCAAAAATTGTAAGAGATCTGAAATCTTTTTAACCAGCGATTATTTCATACAGTTTTAAAGGAAAAGCTCAGTAAGATCTTGCAACTACTAAGCCATTGTTTGGCACTAAATAAAAAGCTCTAACATCAGCTACTCCTTTCAATCCTTAATTAGAGAAGTTACTATCAAGTTTTCCTTTGCCACCCTTTTACTTTTGCTAAATATCATACTCTTTCATGTTGGTATTTTTCAGGAATAATATGTTCAGTTTGGTCAATGAATTACTTTGTCCAAACTAGTCTGTATCAATTAGTGAATGAATAAACTTTGCAATACATCCCCTGCCTCATATCATGCTGAGGCCAGAAGAAATTATTGCTATTATTAGTAGCAGCACTAATTTCTATTTTAATCTGTAACATTTGCAATTTTTTTTAGTTCAAATAAGATTTATTGTTCATCTACATTAGTAGTTGTCAGTACCATTTATCAAGAATTATTCACTAAAAGAGATTAATCCTCACCACCCAAGAAAATTCCTAGTCTAAAATGACATAGTGTTTCACAACCATTGAATGCCAAGATAAGCAAGACTAGTGAACAAGAGGGAATTAAAATTCTGATAAAACTTCACTACAGGTAGAAATCCCTTAGAATTCTTAGTGGTGCTGTTAGGTAGATTTATGATAAACTCTCCTGAATGAATTGTTAGCATGGATGCACTGTGATATTTTAGGTAGTCAACAGCGTTTCTTCCTTAGCAACCCCCCACAATTCTGCAAAAGGTAGTACATTACATCAGGTTGCAGGAAAAATTCTTGCTGACAATTAATCAGAATATAATTGTACTTAAGATATTCGGCTAAGCACTTGTGTCTTACCAACAAGAGAAAATGGGTCACTCTGCATTGATCATGCATGCTATCTTCAGATGGGCAACAGGTACTTGCTACTGAAAGTAGTAAATCTATGCCTGTACATAAGGACCAGTGGCTGAATTGCCCTTCCTTTTTAAAAATGAACACTCCATCAGTCAAACCAATTGAAGTATCACTTAAATGTTTTACACTGTTCTTCCATCAAAACAGTATTTTCAAAGTGCCACAGAGGGATGTTTGACCAGCTGAAAGAGACTTATATTATTGCAAAGATCCTGGCTGAAATTCTGGTCCTGCTGACATTTTGGTCCTACTGAAATACGTGAGAGTTTTGCCACTGATTCCGGTGTGGTTATTATTTCAGCACAGTCCAGGATGTCAGGCTTCAGAAAAATGCAAATTAGAATAGCAAAGTTATAAAAACAGGCTTTGTAAAAGAAATGGTAAGTCACCCTTAACTACCTGTAATGCGCTGAATGTGACGCTATAATGATAGCACTTTGCTATCTGTTCTGCATTGTGACTATGGCAGACAAGGAAAAAGCTAAATATTCAGTGTCCTTCCCATCAGAGATAGGGGACTTCAACTTATTTGATTTTCCCTCATGTCACGCCATTTTATTCCTGCATTTTTTTAGCCACTACCATGTTTTTAATTGCCAAATGAAATAGATAGTGCTTAATTTTAAATTAGGACTTTATGCATTTAAGAGGTGGGACCGGTATTTTCAGGACAGTTCCTGTGTATATTAACTATTTTGTTCAGGCGAAGAAAAAGGCCAAACTAAAATTCACTTCTAATGAGCCATGTGTTAATGTCAGGGTCTCTGCTGTCCACTCAAATGCCATAGAAGACATCTGACTTTATAATGAGCCAAACAGTTGTCTCTTCATAATCTCAGTTAGCCTTCTGTTAGGTGTCTGTTTCCAAATTTTACAACACTATAGTGGAGGTTGTGTGCTTTCATGGCTAAAATCCAGTTGAAGATGTACTACTTCTAAAATCTCACATTTTGTCAAAAACATTGGCAAGCAGTTGCCTTCATATCCTTTGCAGTGAAAACATTTGACCTTACAGAGTCCAAATGGCTTATTGCCTAGTTTTGATCTACTTTGTACACTAATGGGGAAGAGATCAAAACCAGATGACAGACATCAAGGCAAACGGCCAGTGGCAGAATGGTTGGCCTGTAGGCAGAAAACTGAAATAAACCTGCCAAGTATTATTTATCCCAAGGGAAAACTACCTCAAGCTGACCGCTTTTGTGATTAACTCCTAAATGGTTACTGAGAACCACCAACAAAATTTATTTGAAATTTGACAGCTTTAACCTTTTTTTCTCTTCTAAAATGGATTTTCTTGCATTGGTTTTAGAAAGAAATGCAGAAGAACCATGATTTGATAGCTGCACATAAAAGCAGACGGATCTTGAGAAAATACAAATATGGCTGTATGAAGGACATGGTAATAAAAATAAGTAACTTCCCCATATTTTTCTTAGAGCAAGGACAGTGTTAAACAATTTCAGTTTCATGGCACTTTAATCAAGTAAGTTGGTAGTGTGTCTGCTGGATTATTCTTTCTAATATAATCTCAAGCAAAAGGTTTTAACTACAGACATGGCAAAAGGAAATGTATTAAAACCCAAACTTAATAAAGCTTCTTTTTCTTAATGAAAATAAATTAAATTAGACTGTGCTTCTGCTCTATGATTTTTTTATCACTTCTATTGGCAAACAAATTTTACACTCAGAATAACAAATAATAGAAGGGCTATACAAAATTAATAGCTTAGTAAACAAACGTTATTGTCATAATTAAAAGTCACAATTCAGTCTCCATAAATTACACTTTTTTTTAAGTATGACAGCTTGTATTTCTTAATTCTTAACTGTCCCTTAAACATCTTCACATTTAGATGCTGAAGACTAGAGCACAGCAGACTGCAGTAAAGGAAACCTTCACAAACCATTACTGTATTGTATTGTTCTCTTACTAACAGCAACAAGGAGTAAAACATAACACACAAAACACAACCACAGTACATTGACCCAGACATCCAAAAAACAACAAAAAAAGGATGAATCAGCCATTTAGGTAGGATTAAACCAAGTGTCCTAACTATTTTTTGCAACTTTTTGCTCACATTTAGGTGTACAAATCTACAGTCACGTATTAACTAATTATAATGCATCGCCACAGGCAAATCTGTAGCTGGCAGTCATCAAAGTCCTTGGGTCATTTAGGGATCCTGCAGGGTAAAGGTGAAGAGAAGTATTTCACATGGATCCAGAGATCTCAGCCCTACTGCAGAGTTCAAAGTCCACAAGTCTTTAAAATGCTGTCCCTAAACAGAGACCACTGTCCCCAAAACTGCTCTCAGACCTTTTTTTTTTGTGAAGACTGACCCTTGGCGATCCAGCTGTATGTTTTACTGACTGAAACAAAAACTAATTATCAGCAAACATTAACATCTAATATCAACACTTGTTAACTTGTAGACTCTGTAATTACAAGCAGTTGGTAGAGGTGGAATGGTGTGGAAACAGTAGCTTTTACGATGTGCTTTAGGTATCCAATCCTATGCAGAAGCACTACTGGAGTTCCTGATATTCAACAGTTTTAATTACATTTAAAATATTGCTATGGGATTTCACAATAATCTCCTGCATAAGCTACTGATAATTTTTTTCATACTATCCTCAAAGTGTGATAATGCTGTGGTGGAATTGCTTTGTACTACAGATAATTTGTTAAGTAGCAAAAGATTATCAGAATAAAAATGACACATAATAAGTGTCTTTCCTTCTCCATTTTGTTGGTATATTTTAAGTTTTAGCTGTTGAGGTGACAAAATATGCAGCATTGTTTTCTTCTTTATATTCACAAAGGAAAAACTCGTTCTATTTCTAACAACTTTGTGGCTGTTAGATGATTTACAGTCTCCTTCTTCCATATTTTCTTTCCTTTTCAGTACATTTGGAAACAATAAAATGTGTAGTTTAGGATATCTGAGCTTGTCCTGAATGAGAATAGTGATACAATAGTCACAGTGAATTGATACACCAACATGGCTAGCTTAAATTGAGACTTTCATCAAAACTTTACAGAATTAATTCAGGTATTCTTTAGTGGCCCTGCATTGTGCCATGTAGATCAGCTCTCGAAGAACGATTGTAATTCTATTCAAAGGCCTACTGAGAAAATAGTAACTAAACTAAGATAAACTTCTGGGAGGAAAAGTGACACGTGTGAATTCCTCTGATGTACTTCTCCTGAACTTAGATTTACTGTGGTGGTGAAGGGGGAAATGTTACACCTACCAATTACAGAATGCACAAAACATTTGACCAGAAAACATAGACAAAACATGCCATTCATCCTTTAGATGGTAAATGGACCTGGCTAGGACTGGATATGTTTTTCATATAAAACTTTCACAGAGATGTACAGTTTTGTTTGATTAAAACAATTGTGACAAGTTGGTCAGAAATAACTCTCACCTCCTTAAACAAATTTTCAAACCTTTCATCTTGACATCGTTAAACAAAATGTTTCTATTTTTAAATATTACTTTGAAAATTGCTACATAGTTTTCTTAGGAACCATTGAAAATCCTAAAAAAAAAATTATTATGGTATCCATAGGGCTATCTCGTTTTATTTTATTTTATATTATTTTATTTT
>NW_009216444.1:0-35329 GCF_000690835.1 Fulmarus glacialis
GGGGGTTGGACTAGATAACCTTTAAAGGTTCCTTCCAATCTCTGTGATTCTATGATTCTATAATTTATTTCTGTCCATAGCAATCTCTGTTATGGGAGAAAGAGATCTTCATAAAAGTGAACACTGGATGAGCAAAAAGTACTACAATGTTATCGCCAGAGTCAGTTCTTAAGACATGATCCAGAGTTCAGTGATTCAGGATGACTGTTATTACCTGGTTCTATCTGTGCCGCTTTTATTTACGCTATACAATGGTTTCTCCTTAGGGACAGAAGCTACACATTTTGTGATAGGGGTAACCATGGCTATAATAACGAATTTAAAAGTATGGAGGTAAGATGATTTCTATTCAAGTCTTGCACCTTCTTACATAGAAAATCAGGATGTGCTAGGTGAACCACCAGAATATAGAATATATGATAGTTTTTGCAGTGTGCTTTTTCTTCCGTGTCACCCAGCCTTGTAAACTGTGAACACATACTAGGTCCACATATTTGTATTGCCTTTCATCGATGTGATGTGTACAAGGCCTGCTTCCTTGGGATCTTGTAGTAAAACTTGTCTGGGCTCACCTTAACTCCATGGAGCCAGATAGACTACAGTAAACCAAGCATACCATGTTTAGCTGTGGGACATTGAATTCTTTCATTCTTTCATTCTTCTACTGAAGTAATGACTGAACAATCTTCATAGTCTCTGGGAGTTCAGTGGAGCATCTGAAAACCTGTGTGCTCAAATAAACTAAATCTCATTGTCTCTGCTTATCTTACAAAATCTTAATCATATCATCAGAGCAAAAAAGTCATTAGTATAACCTGTATGTTAGTATAGCCTGTATTGCAGTTTCATCTCATTTTCACTTCAGTGAAAATATTTTGAGCTTTTGTTTTTTCATGTACTTTCTGTGATGTGAACCTTTAAGTAAGGTCAAGCATGCCACTATTAGTCCCATACTCTGTGCCTAAGAATCAGATTCTTCCAGGTCTTCACAGCTATATTAAAACCATATGTCAATATACTGATCAGAATGGTGCTGAATGTTTGTATGGAAAGAAAAGGTAAATTCTGGTTAACATGGAAACCTTAATCATAGATAATCTTATGCTGGTGGCACGATGATTGAGGAAATTTTTTTTCTTTATAAAGGAGCAAAATGTCTTAATGTTGTCTTTTTAAAATAAGTTAAAAATTCCTTTTCTATTATGGAAACATAAGCATATTATTTTAGAACAGGTCATTGTCCTGTTTAGTCATGTTTCCTGTATCTTATGGCAGGCAGCTCAGGAGGCTTATAAAGTAGTAGAAACTAATGTGAGACTAAGTAGTATGAGTATTCTGCTACAATGCTTGCAGACTCCAGCAAGGTCCGCCCAGCACTACATTGTACCGTTGGTGGTACTGATACAGGTCTCTGCTGAGCTTGGGATGGGCCTCCCCAGTTCCCTGCTCCTTGCTTTAGCCATGGCTATAGGCTCTTAAGTGACCCAAAGACTTCTTAGAATGCAACATGTATTAAAACAAACAAACAAACAAACCAACCCCAACCCCCCCAATGCTTATATTTCTGGCTTAATATTAGCCTTTAGATAGGATCTGTGAGTGTCATAACTCTGCATTTGTTGAAATGGCATTGTTACTGGCTGTTGCAATATTAACATAAAAAGGTGTGAATTTGAAACATAGCAGACAATAATTTTCTGCATTAAAAGTCTGCATCAAAATATTAAAGAATAACCCACCCCCCGATTCATTGCATTTTTCTTCAAATTATGTGCAATGGGCAAAATTTACCTTCTTTACCGGAACAATCCTGTATTTTAACTTTTATGACTATGAAAAGACTGTATTTTGTCCAATAACCCTGTTTCTGTAAAATGCGACTGAATTGGTTTTGAATTTGGATTCCTTTAGATGACAACTTTAGTTTTATTACAATCTAGGCTATATTCTTAGCATATGGCCCAAGCTTTAAAGAGAAAACAGAAGTGGATGCTTTTGAAAACATCGAGGTTTACAACCTTATGTGTGGTGAGTAGAAACAATCCAGTACTTTAGATGATAAACCAACAGTGTTTTCAAATACCAGTGTTGTAAGAGCTAAAAGAAGAGTAACTAAAAATTCAGTTAATTCATTCAGAAGCTAGGTTTTTCACACAGAACACTGAAGCCATGCTCTTTTGCCTTCTGTACAGTGCTAAAATTTAACTGTCAGAAATTGTTCTGCTTTGAAGATTGTTTCTGATTGCAGAAGGAGTCCGCTAAAGAATCAGAGAGAAGCTCTCCTGCCACATGGGCTTGCTGTTGAAATGGTGCCTGTGGAATAATTTTGGGATAAGAATCTTGTAGAGAGTTACCGCTCTTGCTCATAATTTAAGATGGACCATTGCAGTCCTAGCAGTGAGCAATTAGGAAGTATGTGCCTCAGAAAATGTGGATTAAGGCATCACACAAAAATGCAATAAATTAGTATGCTTCACAATGTAATGCTTTTGCAATCACATTTGTACTCTGCATTAAATCATGTAATCTTATGAATGTTATTATGGCAATGTATAAAACTGTATCAACAGTACTCAAATACATAATTACCAAATCTTGATGCAGTGGAAGATAGCAATGAACCATCATACCTAGAAAATTGCAAGTTGATGGTAGGAATCACCATAATAGTTTAGATAACTGAATAAGCTATTTCTTCTATATTTAGAATGAATGCGTAGGAAATGTGTAGAATTGGAAAGATAATGACTTTTAAAAATGCCATTTTAGTCTCAAAATTGCTTTAAAATATGCTTACAAATTTTAAATGTTTCAACAGATTTGCTGCATATTACACCAGCACCAAACAATGGAACACATGGCAGCTTGAATCACCTCTTAAAAAAACCTTTTTACAGTCCTTCACATGCAAAAGAAGACTCATCTCCTTCTTCATGTCCAGTTTCCCGTCTGACTCCCATAGATGAACTGGGATGCACATGCATGCAAGTAGGGGCTTCTGGGATCTTTTAATCATCTTTGTCAAGTGTGTTCTCTTTTCTTTGTTTTTTCTAAACTATGGATTCATTCTGAATGCTTATTTTATATTTTACAGATATCAAATGTTTCAGTACTAAATGAGAGGTTAAATCTCACCACAGAAGAAGGTAAGTAGCAAGAAATGAAAAGGACAGCAGTATTTTTAAATCTATGCCTGGTTTAGATTTTATATTATTGGTTTCAGTGGGAATTTTTGCAATGTTAATTACAATTTAAAGTGAAGTAGGAAAGCCAAGTCAGAAGCATAACTTTTTTTCTTTTTTCTTTGCATTTCTTTAAAAAATGCTGATTGATACTGTTATAGCAACATTTATGCATAGGAACCTGATCTGAATCCCATGAAAATCTTGGAAAAAACCATACAGGTTTCAGTGTTCTTTGGAGAAAGCCCAAGCACTTCCAGGCTATATGCCATAACTCTTGTTTCCCACCTTTTAACCATAATTTTGCCTTTCTCTGATCAAAAATTCCCATAGATATTTCTGAGTGCTTTTTAATGGGGTTTCTGGAAATTTTAGGAAGCATTGTAATACTTCCTAGCCAGATAAGATGTAAATTTCACTCCACTGGCAATGCAAGTTCAAAAGATTTATATTGCTATGAAATTGCAAAGAAACAAGAATTTGCAAGTTTTATATATTACATTGGCTTCTGTACGTTAAACGTAACATGAAAACTATTTTCTACATTTTTTATTCCACTCAGAAGCTAAGAGCTTAAAGAAACACATGCCCATGTTTACTGTTGGTTTTATTTGTATTTATTGATGTTTTAGTTTACATTTTTCTCTGCTCTCTTAAACCTTTGTGCCATCCAAAATGTTATAGAAGAATGAATCAATAATTATTGCTTAAATTCTAGTAAAGAAGGCAAACTTGTATCATTTGCCATATGGAAGACCCAAAGTTCTTCAGAAGAAAAATGTCTACTGCCTCCTTTCACATCATCAGTATGTGAGTGGATACAGCTATGACATCTGGATGCCACTGTGGACTGCATACACTGTGAATAAGCCTGTAAGTTATCAAATATCTGTACTATTCTTAAACATGTAATATAACGGATTGAAAATGTGGTTCATTCACCAGAAATCCTGGTTAAGGACTGGTGGATATCACGTGACTAAGGCCCTTATGTCTGAAAAAGAAAAAGTGTCTTTGATATCTTTTAAGTTTCAACTGTCTTAAAATGTTGTTTAAAAAAGTGGGAATGGCCACGTGTTAGGGACACAAAAGATACAGAAGAATAGAGCTGCTGGTAAGCTGGTTCCATTAAGCCTGTTCTGTCAAAGGGATAAGCTGTAAAGACAGTGCTCCAACTTGCCTGTCAATTCCTGAGGAAAAGCAGGCTGTGATTTCCAAAATCAGAAGCTTTTAAGCTTTCCTATGAATATCGTGATATTTTTCCTATTAACAAACCTTTGTACAACTCTGCCAGACAGTTTGTACTAATGCATATTTCTGTACATTCTGTTTATTTGCTCTCTACTACATCACATAATTTCTGAAAAATGTAATTATAGCTGAATGAACCTCTCAGAGTTCAAGGATATGTGGCTCTGGAATAAATTGTTTGAGTTTTCAGGGTCAGTAAACTAGTGGACAATCATGGGCTTAATTCCCCCTATAATTTGATGCTTTTTCTAAGTTGCCCTGGGGAAATAACTTTTACACTCATTATTCTGTCTGAAGAGAACTGTTATTGATGTCTATATGATTTCTTACTTTATCAGTACAAGTATGGGGAAATTATTTTAATCAAATATATGCTGCTAGAATGTTAGTATTTTAGAAAGTTTTACTCCATACTTTCTACTGATTTTTCACAATCTGGGTGAAGGATCACAAATCCAACCCTAAGAAGGCCAGTGAAACAAATGTCCATTTCAACAAGGATTATTTTTACTTCATCATATTTGAAGATCTGCTCTTACAGCTTACTATGGAAGTGCATTACCTTAATGAAAACCAGTTAATTGTGGGCAGTTTTTTTTTCTGATTTTGCTTTGAAAAGGTTAAAATATCCCACCAGAGCTGGGGTGTTTTTAATATTTCAGCACCAGCAGCAAAAAGCTCAAAAACAGCAAATAATTTTTCAGACATTTTCCTGTGTTGAAAACCAAATACTCAGTTGGAAAAGAAGTGTATAAAGAAAGTTGTTGCCCAATATAACATCTAAATCAACAGAAATACATATTTGTGGGAGTTTCTTATAGTGGTTTATGCAACATGCGAATGATTGAGACTCAAGTATTGGAGGGTATAGTTCACAACAGACTCTAATACAATGATGTATGTTTTCTATAGAAAGAATAGGAAAGAATAAATTTCCTCTGTAATACTCTCAGAGACACAATGGTGCAAGGTTTTAAATGTAAGAGCTCACTCACTGACTTACCTTACACAAGTAAGCTGACATGATTTTTCATTACAGCATGTACTAATCAAGAGAAAAAAGCTTTATAAACTATAACAGCAGTGGAAGGACAGAGGGATAGAGCTAATGCCTTTGACTGTAAGCTTTGGCTACAATACTTGGGAATGACAGAAAATTGCAATTTCTACAGAATTTTTATTGCATCCTAGGTTACTTATGTTGTGGATAAAGCCTGTGCAGTGATTTACACAATTTGTAAGGTGGGGCATTTCTTGGCATTAGGTAGCTATAAAGAAGGGCTTAAACAGTAAAATAGATGATGGAGGCTGGAGTTTTGCTGGTTGTGTGTGATTTGGAAGTTTTGAAACTGGTCTGGCTAATCAAGCCAGTATTAATGCACCTGCATGTGATATCAGAATCAGGGATATTATGAATAACATATAGTTACAGATCTTAAATAAATTATGTCAGATAGAGTTTTGGTTACTTAGTATTCTCAGTCAAAGGAAAATTTAAGATTGAAGGACATCGATTTTCTTGAGGTTTTATACTATCTGCCAGGTAGGAAGGCAGATTTTCTTGCAAAAAGATAGTCCCTCCACCTGCCTGCAGACACCTGTGGAATTTATATAGCTTTGCTATGTAGAATCACTGAAGTTTACTATAAAAATATATTAAAATGTAGAACAATATAATCTATCATGCAGTGTGATGAAAACAGCAATGAGACTTGTATAAATCACTGGGATTTTTGCAATTAAAGCTCAGTGTGCTGGGGATTATGGGAGTTTTGTTTTTTGTGGTTTAGTGTTTTTTCTTCTTGACTGCTGAAAAAAGATTCCTGGAGATGGCTGAAGTTGACATGACAGACCACAGCAGATGCTTAAACTCTGTCATGTAATGAGAAGGGCAACGAAGCTGGTGAAGGGTCTGGAGAACAAGTCTTATGAGGAGCGGCTGAGGGAACTGGGACTGTTTAGTCTGGAGAAGAGGAAGCTCCGGGGAGACCTTATTGCGCTCTACAACTACCTGAAAGGAGGTTGTAGCGAGGTGGGTGTTGGTCTCTTCTGCCAAGTAACTAGTGATAGGACGAGAGGAAATGGCCTCAAGTTGCACCAAGGGAGGTTTAGACTGGATATTAGAAAAAATTTCTTTACTGAAAGAGTGGTCAAGCCTTGGAACAGGCTGCCCAGGGAAGTGGTTGAGTCACCATCCCTGGAAGTATTTAAAAGACGTGTAGATGAGGCGCTTAGGGCCATGGTTTAGTGGGCATGGTGGTGTTGGGTTGACGGTTGGAGTTGATGATCTTAGAGGTCTTTTCCAACCTTAATGATTCTATGATTCTATGATTCTATGAAATAACTCATGCTTCTTGACATTAATTACTAGCTAGTCAAAAGACAATAACCTGCATCAGAAAAGGTAATGCATGATGTGATAGGCAAAGCCATTTTTTAGTTTTAACTGTTCTCTTCAGAAGACATTATGGTTCTTTGACCTGAAAGACAAGGACCTAAAGGGCTAAAGCTGTTGAATTGGTGATGAATATTTTTTTCTGATTCTGAAGTTTTGAGGTGGTGGCTATCACTGTCAAGATCTCATTTCTTAATAAATGATCACTTTCAACAGCTTCTTTGAGAATCGTTCTATTCTTATTCATAGGCAATCTGTTTAAAAATAGCTTATTCCTCTATTTTGAGGAAAAGACATGAAGAGAGGTTGTAGCAGGGTGAGTGTATTTCACAGAGCATTAGCAATACGGCTTCCAATCTGGGGTTGCATTACCTGTTGATCTCATTGTACTAAAAGGTGACATAGACATAGCCATTCTCACAGCTTTTGATATTGTTTACTTGCTGACTTGTAGATCCCTGAAAAAACAAGCTGAAGTATTCTTAAGTGGTTGCTTTTTCAGTATTTTGAGAGTTCGTAGGTTCATTATGAATTCTCACTTCTTCAGTTGGAGAATTTTCTCCTGTGATGTCCAAGGGAAATAGCCATGAGCAGCCTTCATCTAAATGTATGGGAGTGTTTGTGAAAATATAGGTTATATGATGTATTACATATGTGACGGACAGACAGCTCTAAAACACTGTCCTCCTGCCTTGGCACTTGGATTAGAGCTCATAGCTCATATAGTTAGCGTCAAGAAATGTGAAATAACGAGGAAAGAGTTGAGTGGTGTCCTCATTGCTTCAAGTTGGATGTGAATGCTATTAATACCCCAGATTCATGATATAGGTCAAAAGTAGATTGCCTGCTGCATTTCGATAACATTAGGTGTGACCACTGTATTTAGTGAGAGGAATGAAGTTCTCTTCAGGACAGTCCTTGGCATGTTTAGTCAGACATTTGTTACTTCAATTCAGGTTTCCCTTCAGAGACCATACAGAAGTTGAAGCCGTTGTTGAATATCACAGCTCAATTACTGAGTTTAAAATATTGGTTTCTTCAGCAACCCTGATGCATTAACCCTGCCTTATTGATTTGGACACTAGAAAGGACAAATTGCTCAAATGAATTGGATGTCGATTTTGTATTGGGATTTACATTTGCTTGACAATGACAGATTATCTGCTCAAGTGGCAAAGGCAGTCTTTTGTGTGTTATATTTCATTCCATGTGGTATATATATTTTCCATTAATATACAACCTGACCATAACATGGGCATCTACAGGAATTCTCATGAAAATAAGTAAAGAAATTAAATCAAGGAGTACAAGGAGGCACAAGAAGAACATTCCAGTTCTTTATTTCTGCTTGGTTTTAATTGATAAAAATAATCAATGTACTGAAAATCAATTTAGATGTTTAACTACTGTTTATAAAGGTATAAAGCAAATAAATATGTTCCATTCTTACCAAAAGGAAAATAAATTACATGTAAATGAGTGTGAAAAAGAAAATGCAGTTAAACACAGAAAAGCATATTCTGATGTTTTAGTTAACGCTATCATAAAATTACGATAAAGGGTATAAAAAAGGTTCTAGAAAAAAAAGTAAAGGTTATAGAAACAGTTATACTCATCAGAATCACTTTCAGCCAGATCTTAGCTAATGTGCATGTTAACGCGTCTCAGTGAAGTTAGTGAAGCTAGCCAGTAAAATGTACTGAATTTACTATGAATTTATTTAGCTTCAACTCTTCACAGACTCTTATTATGGAGGTAGCATCCTCAGATGCTAAGATGAGGTGATAGTGTCATCTTTATATACTAGCTGCTTTCCAGGAGGATGTGACATCAAGTTTGTGTTTCCAGAAATATGTAAAAGTGATGAATGAGCCAAACTTGTCACCTGTTTTTGCCTAAGGTATAAGCTTATTTTGCTACTACAATTTTACATGCTGCATAAGGGTTTCCCTGAATTACCTAAAAACAGAAGTAGAGGAAAAACACTAGGCAGAATACATCAGTGTCCATTACTTGCATTGACCTGATTCACTATGAAAATAGGAGAAGATTCAATAAAGTCTGTTCTAGAAAGTTAAAACCATACAAAGCATTGGGTTAGCCACAGCTGTGGGTGTAATACTTTTTTTTTTTTTCCTTTTCACAGGAAAACACATCTCCTCTTCCTCCCACTCTTTCAGACTGTCTGCGGGCTGATGTTAGAATCCCTGTTGCTCGGAGCCAAAATTGTTCCAACTACCCAGAACGGCTGACCTTCACCCGCAGTTTCCTCTATCCTCCCAGTGAGCATGGTTCTTTTTATAGCTAGAGCTTAGAAAGTCTTAATCAGCTGGATGTGGGTTTATGTTTAAACATATACCCAAACACCAAAACAAACTTCTTCGGATCAGCATGTTGGGCAGAAAAAGGTTTCCAGTGTTTGTAGGCTGACTAAAAGCAGAGCAACTGCTACTTGTATCTAAATATTTTCAGTTTAGAACATTTAAGTTTTTCTTTAAAAAATGGAACAACTTGAATGTGATGAAAACTGGTTGGAAAGATGTAAAGGGTTGGAGTGAAGGGCTGTCCCTCTTCCTCTGTATGAATATTCATTTCCTATTGTCAAATTTGATAATTACTTTATTGAACAGATTGTACAAACAAATTTAGAGATATGTTTGCGGTAGGATCATACAGCTCATGCTAAAATGTAAAATGTAATTGAATTACATGTACTTGCAATTTATAGTGACATATGAATCAAATTTGTCTTTGTATAGTATTTCATTAACTTATACTTTGTTCTTTTATATAGACTTCAATTCATCTGCTCTTGAGCAGTATGATGCCTTACTCACCAGCAATATTGTTCCCATGTATAGAGCTTTCAGAGGTAGGTTGCAAAGTTTTGATTAATTTTGATTAATTTTCTGTAATTATGGTTCTGGATTTGATAAAGCTATGACAAGGACTTAAAAACGTTAATGCATCACCTGCAGTATATCCAGATCCTGTGCAAATATATTTAAAACTTTTTAAAAGTAGATGTGTGAAATTTTAAAATGCACTTATGTAAGTTAATTTTTTTTCTGTGTATAGTCCTGTCTGACCTCTGCTTAGGTGTACCTGTTCACTTTTGAATTTTCTCTTCATCTCCTGTGTGCTGTCCTAACACGAAATGCTAGCTATGAAACTCTCATGAAAATATCCCCTTGGGGAAATGCTCGAGGTGAATGAAAATGGCACTTTTTCTTTCCTTTTGCAAGGTCTCAAGAGAAGACAGGATGAAGTTTGTAAACAATGCCCTGATACAGTGCCTGTTTCATCAAGCAGAAACTCAAACCAGACAGTATTAATCTTGGAATATTTATTTCAGGCAGATGTTTCTATTATACAAGTGCAGTAAGATACATTAACTCTTTCCATCCAGCCTGACTCACATTTGTTCATAATCACTAACAGGAAATTTTCTATAGCTGCATATCATCCTGTTTTACTCTTAGGCCTAGGCTCATTTTCTTAGACAAACGATAGAAAGAGGAATTGTGTAAGGAAAAAGCTGGAGGAAAAGCAATGATGTAGCTACCTTTCTAATGCATTCAGACCTCATTTATTCATTCACTCATGTCATATAAAAAACAGAGATCCAGAAAACCTAAGTGGCTTTAATCTTCCAAGTAAATAAAAGACATGAAAAATCTGATTTTCCAAGGAAAACTCTACAAGAGATTTAAGCTTACAAGAAGTTACTCTAGACCATAAGCAAGAGGTAAATCAATAGGGGATGCCCTCAACCCCTGAAACACATCTGGTTTTTTTGCCATGATAGCTGTAAATATTTGAATAGTCTCACTAACTTATATCCTACAAATTGTATTTTCTCAAATAACATCTGTGAAACAAGCCAAATTGTCTAGTGATATTTGACATGAGTTCTGTAGAGTTAGACTAACTCTCAGGTGGTAAATATTCCTCTCACGAAGCCATTATCTCAGTTCCCACTAATTGGCACAGTTGCAAGTGCTAGCAGAAGGCCAGAAATGAATGACCTCTCAGCTCTAGAATTGTAGCTTCAGCTTCAGGTCAAATGCATTATCTCCAGTAGTGCAATGGGCCTTGCAGAGCTATAATAGCATTTACCATGCCTCTTTCAATGGTGAGTGAGAGTATGTCCCTTCTGACGAAATCCAAATTTTGTGTAACCAAGAGTTGATTTTACAGGCAGTTTAGTTTGGAACTTTTTATTATTGATCTATAGCGAAGCAAGAAAGATGTTCTTTTTCTTTAGTGGTGAAATAACTTCACATTTATGGTAAATATGCTTATATTTTCTTTTAATGACAGACATATGGGACTATTTCCATAATGTGCTTCTTCAGGAGTATGCTAGAGAAAGGAATGGAGTAAATGTTATCAGTGGACCAGTGTTTGATTACAATTATGATGGCCATTTTGATACCCTTGATGAAATTAAGCAGTAAGTACATGGAAAAGCCAGACCAGTTTATTTCCCACTGTATTTCCACACAAACAAACTTCTGTTCAAAAAGAACAAGAAACAAGTATGACATAATAATGGAGTAATATTACATCCACTGTTACTCATACAACAGCAAATACTCTTGCAAACAGATACAGTACTGTAGAAGTTGAAGTTCCAGTAAAGAGAAAAAAGCTTTGCAGTTACATGTGTATCTATGTACACATGCACGGATACAGACCAGTAATTTGTTTCCCAAGCTTGTGCCTAGATTTTTGGGCCTCTGCAACGGAAATACTGGGAGAATATATGACATTTAAATATGCAGAAGATGTGCTTAAGCTTAATTTTCTCAGTTTCATGTTGTGCTCACTCACCTGTTTGTTGTTTCTCCCTGTTGTCTCAAACTGATGTGTTTTATCAAAGATCAGATTTCTGTGTTTGCCTTCACTGAATCAGGTAACTGGGAATGTAAAATTCTTGAGTGGTACCTTTGCATAGCTATGGCTTAAACAGGTCCCTTGAAGGTCTGACAAGTTCTAGGTACATTTTAGTGAGCTCTGGTAGCATAACAAAATAAGTTTAAAAAATCATCTGTGTGTAGAAACAGGAATAAAAGAAGACTTACATAAAAAAAAATTCTATAAAAGAGAAATATAAAAGGTAAAGACCAATTATTTATGTTAGTGAATGAGGACAGAAGGAGGAAAAAACAGAGTAAGAACAAACAACTTAGATTGTTCCAAATATAGAGAAAATGGCTTGTGACAGTAAGAACGCTTATGTAGTAGAAAAGTGCTGGGAAATCTGCACAGCTGAATCTGTCCCTGGAGATGTTTTATTCAAGGCTAGACTTAATACCACATCTGTCAAAAATGGTTTGAGAATGGGAAAATCTGCTCTGCCACGAAGTAGGAGGGTGGAAGGGAGGAAAGTCTAGAACTTCCTTCCAAGCAGAATGCTGTAATACCTAGTTGACCACATAATGTTGTCTACAGTTTGGAATAAGCATGTTTTATTCAGCATGGTTAGTCAGTCATATGAAGCAGTATAATGTTTCAGTGATGGTGTTTTGTTGAATACTGAAGATGTACAGCAAATTTGGGAAGCATTCAGCTCCTCATAAGTTTATACACGAAAGTGACCATGTTCACGGAATAGCCAGAAAAGGGAGGGAAAGACATGGTCTATCCTGCCTCTTCCAGATGTAAAGATCTCTGGCTTTGGCAAAATAGAGTGTTGACCATGTAAGCAATCCTGTTGGTTTCAGTGGGACTGCTTGTAGCAAAAGGATTAATCCATGCATGTTTGGCTATTCATGAAACAGATAGGGAGGCTGTCTATCCCATCAGGTATTTATTTCAATTATAAAATAAATAAAAGTTATATAGTAGTGAAAGATCTATGCTGATATGAGTTCTGTGGTTTTAATACTTGACATCTAGATAAATCCCTTAATTAATGTTTGTTTTGTAGGCATGTAAACAATACAGAAATCCCTGTCCCAACTCATTACTTTGTGGTTCTGACTAGCTGCAAGAACAAGTCCTATACTCCACTAAACTGTTCAGGCTCCTTGGATGCTTTGTCTTTTATCATTCCTCATCGACCTGACAACACTGAAAGCTGTGCTGTAAGTATAGTTCTATGCTCCTGTGTGCCAATGAGCTTTGTGAACTGATTCCCAATGGGATCCAGTCATCTGGAGAATCTTTAGAAGTCTAAGTGTTTAATTAATTCCCCATGAGTTGAGAAGGAGTTGAGAGCTAAAGTGATGACTAGGAGAGCAAGAAGCTCTAGGAGAGGTAGCTGGAAACTAATGAGCTGATAGGAAGCAAGGAAGAAGAAGAAAGGAGGGTTTGATAAGAGGACTTAGAAATGCTGTCATCTGAGAAGGGCTGAGAACAGCAGCACAGCCAACAGGGTGCTGAGATAGCTTTATGGAAGGCTGCAGGATAAACTTACTCCAGAGGTATCAGAGGACTTTGAGTGTTACTCCCTTCAGTGTAGCTAGAAGAATTCCTTCTTGTTCCACCTTTATCAAAATTAGACAGTAGGCATTTAGATGGATGGTTCTGCAGCTGAAATTCATACTTGAATAAAATAAAATCTATGCTTACCACTAACAGCGTAAATCTCATGTTTTGTAGCAAACAAAATAAATTAGCTGAGTGTAATATGTATTGTTGAGCCACCTGAGTGTCTATTCCATAAACTCTGGGATGCAGAAGGTTCCTTAGCTCAGTGTCTGTATTAGAGTCTCCCCACACACAAGTATAGCTGCACAGACTTGAACTGGCCCTAAAAGCAATACAACTGTGCTTATTTAGTTTATTTATAACTTTGAACTCATAACTCCAGACAGGTGCAAGCTTGCGCTGCTTAGAAACAACTTGGGTGTCTCCTCATTTGTGGTGTGGATAATCCACAACTGCCCAGTGATCTTTCCGGTAGTTGAAAGTTGACTAAATGTACAAAATAAAAATTTGAATGAATTAGTCTTTATATTTTAGAAATTAACATCTGTTATTTCTGAAGTTTAGCAACAAACCCCAAATATCATTGCACTTTATATTCATTGTGTCTTGCAGTGACGTAAATTTAATGAACCATTTGTGTCAGAAGCAGATGTTGTTAATAGAAAAGCAAATAACCATCTGTTTGCAAAAAAACTTTGTAGTAAAAGAATTGAACAATAACATTTTTGATTGATTAGTGCTTACATTTCCATTGTTTCCCCTGTGTATCTAGCAATTATTATTGCTGTCCAACAAACAAGACTGAGCTGCTGTAAGGACTTTGTTCAGGCTGTGAGGTGCCTGTTGTTTGACTAGCCTGAGCACTGCAGCTAATTTATACTGTAACTAAAACTATCCTTACTTGTGTGTTTAAAACATGGCTCAACTGTACTTTGTAGTTAATAGTCATACTTGCCATTTCAGCATAATTTTGCTTCTCTGTTACTTTGGAGGTGGGGAGGTGGGGAGAGGGGACAGCCATTTGATTCTGTTTAAATGAGATCCCTAAATGCAAGGCTGTAAAGATGTCTAGGAAAACTTGAAAGAGGTTTTACCAACTGGAGGCCTTTAGTCTGTCAAACCAGTTCAAACACTGGTTATTGTCTAACACCACCACCAAACAACAGAGTGCCTTTTATGTGTTTGAACATTGTTCTTGTTTGTTTTGGCAGGAAAATAAGACACCTTCTGAATGGGTTGAAGAAAGAGTTCAGGCTCATTCTGCACGTGTTCGGGATGTGGAGCTGCTAACTGGGCTTGACTTTTACCAGGAAAGAAAGGAACCCATCTCCGAGATCTTACAGCTAAAGACATTTTTGCCAATATTTGAGACTGAAATTAACTGAGTATCTGTTAAAAAAGTGTCAGTGTCAGTGCTTGAAGAAAGTTAAGTTAAAAGTTAAGTGATTTAACTTTTTTCCGTGCTAAAGTATGTAAAGGAAACATGACTACAGCTCTTCTATAGGAAAACACACTTAGAGGAGCTAATTTCTTTTTTCAAATTCATGTTCTTTGGTCAAATGTTTTGTGCCAATAAAAATTACCCAAAGTAAATTAAATCATCATTGCTGAGGCAGGCTTTCAAAATAGAGAGTATTTTATTAGTAGTGGTTTGAAAAAAACCTGCAAAAGGAACACGTTTCATAGTAGAGAGACCCCAGAATTGTAAACTCTATAGAAAATATTTCTATAATGGAGTTGGAAAGTGAAACAGTTTGAGAGGAGTGTGTTTTTTCCCTTGTGTTTATCAGAGAGGTTATAGTTATCTAATACTAGTATGTCCTGAAATGTTCTGAATTTCTCTTTCTCACCTATTAATTCACATGGAAACTGCTATGTATTTATGTGGAAGTGTCTTCTATGATCATCCCCTGTGTCTTCCACTTGGGTTAATTCATTATGCAAGTAACAAGTGATGTGAAGTTAGAGTAAATGAGCTATATTCTATACCCTTCAGAAATCTTAAAGCATTCTGAACATGAAGAGGTAAAAAAATGCTCTAGCCAGAAGAATTTACCTGTATTTGCAACAATTTCCAAATACCTGGCAATACCTAAATGTTTGTGTCTATTTTGAAATAGTTAAACCTGAGATTAGAGCACAACATTAGTGGTGACATCCGAAAAATAGTCAGTTTTCCTTTCTGTAGTGACTTTATACGCAGAGACTCTCTAACTGACACTGTGCTGTACACAAATTACTACTGAGGGTAGGTAAGTGGGACAAGGCAGTGGAAATTCCCAGAGTCTGCTATTACAGAAATGTCATACGTTAATTGAGTGTTGAGCTGATTTTCTCCACTGAAAAGGCTGCTAAGTGCAGGTATGAATAACCGTTTGTCTGATTTATAGGCACAGTGGGGGAGTTTTAAAGAAACATGTCAAAGAATGTTTCAATCTGTAACTAATTGTGGACTGAAGGAGATAAGTCTGTTTAAAAATGGAAGCTTTAAAAACCTATACAAACCCCCCCCAAAACCACAGGACATTTTTTTCCCCACGTCTTAGATGATCAGTGTATGCACATACACTCCGAATGTAGTTTAGCAATATTTACCTTACCTCAAGATGTGGGACAAAGCTGAATGTTAAGATTTGTATCTTTGGTTAAACCATTACACCATCTCCTTGAACATGGAATTGTATTTCAGCCTGCAACACTGTGGCACCTAAGTCTGTCCATCTAAATCAGAGACTTCTGCTAAACTGCCTCAATTAAGAATACAACTGATTTTTCACTGCATAGTAAATCATACCGTAACTCTAGTCAATGAATCTACATAACACATACTAATTTAGGCATGTAAATGAACTAGTCTAGAATCATAAAATTAATTTCAGAGATAAGAAGAAACAAACAGTTTCTTAAGAGTAAAATATTTGTATGTCTACATGAGCAATTTAAAGTAGAACTAGCTTGACTGATGTGATGTTGTTGTGACTTGATATATTTAAATTTGAATTAACCTCTGTATCACCAACCATGGCAGCAATACAAGCTTCAGGCCAATACTCTAGTTCAATTATGAAAGGAAATTGGTGTAGATATGCCTTTGTGAATAGTTACACTCATGTTTGAAATA
Source organism: Fulmarus glacialis (assembly GCF_000690835.1). NCBI lineage: Eukaryota > Metazoa > Chordata > Aves > Procellariiformes > Procellariidae > Fulmarus > Fulmarus glacialis. Next base: position 16,388 of record NW_009216444.1, read on the forward strand.
TGTATATCTCTGGGTATGTGCATGATGAAATAATGTCTTTGAGGTTTGCCCAGACTTCTGAAAATTAATTTCATCCATGCTTTCACACACAACAGGTATTGGACTTAAATAGCAGCAAAATTAATTTGCTGTCCTCCTTCACAAGATTCTTTAATATTCTTATCAAGATGTCTAGCCTACCCCCCTCAAAACACCCCACCCTGCTGATAAGAGTTGGCCCCTTCTGCGTAAAGATCCCTGCCTTCAGGCTGATAAAAACTATAATTCTCATTCAGTATTTGTATAGCATCTAACACAAGAGGATCTTGATCACATATTTGGGTTTTACACAGACGTTTGTGGTAATGGAGTCTGAAGTTGCAGTTACTCTAAGAAAGCAAATATGAAAATGGTTTTGCTATAATCATGTTTATTTCCCCTACTACTCGTTCAGCTGTCATAATAGCTAGCATTCAAAAGAGTAGTGGATCATTTATAGATAAAAGTATGGAGATTGCATAGGAATATCTAACTGGAAATTTTCTATGAGTAAAGAAGTTGGTTCTTAGCCCTTTATTCTTCCTTTGGCACTGATGCCTGGGTACTCTCTTCATGTTGCAGAGTCTCCAGCTTTCTCAGTGCTAATTCTCTATGCAGTCTCATACAGCTTCTGTCACACCCCGTGACATAAACTCTGCTATAAACTGCTTCTGGCAGCATTGTGTTCCCTCTCCTTCTCCCCAGAGGCTGTAATGTCCCTCTGTTAGTTGATCTTGTGGTCTCACAGGCCTCCTTAAACCTGTTGCATTTTTTGTTACTTACAGGAACAACCATGGGAAGTTTTCTTTCTCCCATCACTACTAAGTTCAACCAGGGAGCCTAGTCATCAATTGCTTTAGAACATGTCTGGATTTCTGACTGATTTGGCGGAAAACTGTGAGCCAAGTTTTCTTGCTTTCCCTTCCGTAGTTACATGACCCAGTGCCTGCATTGGAGATTGGGAGAACTAGTAGTGAAGTTGATAGAATCATAGAATCATAGAATCATTAAGGTTGGAAAAGACCTCTAAGATCATCGAGTCCAACCGTCAACCCAACACCACCATGCCCACTAAACCATGTCCCTAAGTGCCTCATCTACACGTCTTTTAAATACTTCCAGGGATGGCGACTCAACCACTTCCCTGGGCAGCCTGTTCCAATGTTTAACCACTCTTTCAGTAAAGAAGTTTTTCCTAATATCCCTATCCTAAACCTCCCCTGGCGCAATTTGAAGCCATTTCCTCTTGTCCTATTGCTGGTTACTTGGAGGAGGAGACCAACACCCACCTCGCTACAACCTCCTTTCAGGTAGTTGTAGAGCGCGATGAGGTCTCCCCTCAGCCTCCTCTTCTCCAGGCTAAACAGTCCCAGTTCCCTCAGCCGCCCCTCATAAGACTTGTGCTCCAGACCCTTCACCAGCTTCGTTGCCCTTCTCTGGACACGCTCCAGCACCTCAATGTCCTTCTTGTAGTGAGGGGCCCAAAACTGAACACAGAATTCCAGGCGCAGCCTCACCAGGGCCGAGTACAGGAGGACAATCACTTCCCTACTCCTGCTGGCCAAACCATTTCTGATACAGAATGATGATAGGGGACAGATTTGGCTCTGTGTACCAGCCTTGCATCACGTAAATAAAGCTGCTTATGGGAGGAAGTGCAGCTCTCAAACCCTGGCGATTCATGCAAGGGAAATTCATTAGTATTTGGGCTTTGGTGACCTTATCTAAAATTTTTAAGCAGTTCTTAGGCTTGCACAGGCATTTTTGTTTAAATTTGAAAATAAATGTAATGCCTTATCCATTTATAGAAATAAAAAATAGAAAAATCTTGCCAGTTCATAAGAAAACAGTAAATACTGTGTACAGACGGTTGCATTACCGGTAGAGATATAGCCTGAAACTTATACAGTTCACTAAGACATTTGTACGGATCTTTTCCTGTTTGAAATAGTGTAAATTCTGCAAGTTGCATGGAGATGGAAATGAACAGCTGCCTCAAACAGAATTCATGTGCCCCCAAAGCTAGAAACTACAGCACAGTCATTCCAAGAATCTAAAAAATTTATTTTATTCAAATAATATTGACCTGGAACATTTCAGCCACTTATGTTTCACGACTCTCAAATGGTTGTCCTAGTTTGCATTTCAAAAGCAAAGAATACTTATTCTTCATTAAAGTTATCAAATATATGAAAGTTCTGGTATGTAGAGGAGAGTAGGAGGGGAGTAAGTTCTATCTTGCAGTTCAAAGGCAGTGAAACTCTATGTGACATTGTAAGAAGTCTAGTTGGCACACGCTCCTTACTATAGAAAAGCAGGACAAAAGCACAGTTGACTGAATGTATAAAATTGGTTATTTTTTTTATTCAGAAATGCTGAGAAGTTCAGAAGTTAAAATAAAGGAACAGTAAAAGTAACAACAAATAGACAATAACACATAGTAAAACCAGCATATGGCAAATATTTAATTTAAAAACATACTCCTCCTTTGATAACCACTCTGCTTTGTCCTGAGAACTAAGAAATGATGCTGTTTCTGAAAGTTTCAAGCTTCTCCTATTTCCTAGGGGCTGTGGGTATAACTTCCCCAAAATGGCAAGCCCTTTGTTTCTGTGTTTTTTAGCCAGTTTTGGGACCCCTAAGTATGAAGCTGGAGTGGAATAGGTGTAAATCAATCTGCTGACTGTAAAAGCAGATGTTGCCAAGTCCCAGCTCTCATAGCCACCTTATGTGTGAGAATTAAAAACGTAAATTCTGTAAAACGTGATTTTCATAGACTGCTATTGAAGCTGAGAAACTGAGCACTCCTGTAGCCATTGAAAATCTGAACTCAGGAGGATCTGGCTGTTTCCCTCTCTTATACTTGGGGGTTTTTTGAGTTTGAGAGTATTAGAACCAAACCTGTAAGCAAATACAGAAATTTGGCACTACCTATAAATAGTCTTGTCTTTGTAGCAAGGCAGAGTAATAACGAAAGAGAGCAGGCAAGGGAAACACAGCCTACCCTGCTCCAGAAAATCCTACAGCCAGAGCAAGGAAAAGCTTAGCTGATATTTTTTTAGCAAGGGCTACTGTTTCCCAAACACCACACCCTGGCTCTGTGAGACTGTCATCATATAAAACAAACATTTTTTTTTGCTTAATATTTATTATAGAGACCGCTGGCTTTTTGTCAGTACCTCACTAAAGGCTACCTTCAAAATTGAGAGCAGACGTTTAAATGGCACAGAATACCCTTGACTCCTACCTTGGACATTCTTCCTTAAGAAAAATAGTATTAATGGATATAGAAAGGGCTGTTTTTTCAAATTACCTCCCACACTGGTCCTGCAATGTTTGTACATAGGATGGTGGGATTTTTCATATGCAAAATGTGCAATTGTCTTTATAAGTACAGATTTTTTCTACCCTAACTGTGCCATTTCTGTGCAGTGCGGGGAATTCCTGCTCCTGGGTGAAGAGCTGTCAATAAGGAGGCAGGGAAATCTGTCATGCCTCTGGACCTGGTATCTTGGCAAAAGTGGAGGTTCAGAAGTGTCCTCTTAATCAAGCAGCACTTCCCTGCCCCATCACATTTCCCCTGGGAGGGGGGGAAGTGAAGACTACTGGAATGACTTTCCTTCCCATAGTCTGGAAGTAGCAGGAAATTTGAACCCTTCCCAGTCCCTGGAGCAGGAACCAAAGAACAGGAGTGTCCTCAGAAGGACGAAAAGTGGTGGGTGGAACGTGATTTGGTATCGGCCAGGGTGAGGGCTTAGGACAGCTTTGGGTTTGAGATCAACCAGACATGAAGCAGAAGGAGTCTTTTGCCAAGGACCCAAATTACTTATGAATGTGTATTAAGGAGACCTGGCAACTGATGTGGCATGTAAACCAAACTGCCCACTGTGCAGGAAGCTCAGCCACAGCCTGCTTTGCCTGTAATGGTTGGAAGTTGGAAGGAGAGCAAGGGCTTCCCAAAACTGGCTGCAAGGAAGGGCAGATCTCCTGGTCTTACCCCATGTGAGAGAAATGTGGCTGGGGAGAAGAGGACTCCGGTTTTCCAGACGCTCTCCGAGGAAAGGCAAACTTGCAGAGTTTTGTTTGCTGTCTAGCTTGCCTCTCATCACTGAGTCAGATTGCTGCCTAACGAACGGAAAAACTCACCAAAGGCATGTGTAGTTTTGCACAGGATTAGGGACTGTAAAGAGTGGTGTTACAAGCTAAGAGACAGGATGGTCTCATCTGGGCAGACGGTGGGCACAGTCTTTCCTTCCTACCAAAGAAGAGGCTCAACTAATCTGATATTTGGCAGTAAGGAAGCCATTTCTCTGGCTGGATATACCTCAACAACAGATGTTGTTCACAGTTACAGTGACAGCAGGAGACGATTTAGAAACCACTCTTTCAGGAGAGCCATGGCCGGACAAGTGAATTTTGACCACATTGTGACTTCAGCGAGATCAGCAGTTCACAAACAGATATGCCAACCATACCAACTCCAGCTGTGCTTGCAAGGCACACAAAAAAGGCAACTGAGAGCTTTTTAATCATTTGCATGACTGTCTGTAGTCTGACAGTCTTGTATGACTGCCGTGTAGCTGAAAGAGAAATGAGCTATTGGTTAGGCTCCACACTTTGACGGGGGCATGATAAGCCAAAGTTAGGTTCTTTAATTTCCTTAAAAACAAAACCCCCAGCTTTAAAAAAACTTTAGCAACCTGTGTTCTTCTAAGCAGGCTCCAGGCAGGATATCCACAGTAATTCAGGAGGATCTCTGAGTGCCTACAAGGATCACTTATAGGGTAAGATTGGAGGAAAAGACCTGTAACTTGAAGGTTAGTCTAGATGCATTTTCTAGATCATTGCAAACATAGTGGATACTAATACACAAAAGCAGTTTTTTCGTATGTTTAAGTTGAATTTCCTGTGTTTCAGTTTGCGTCCATTGCTTCTTGTTCTGTCACTGGGCACCACTGAAAAGAGCCTGGCTCCGTCCTCTTTGCACCCTCCCTTCAGGTATTTGTACACACTGATGAGATCCCCCTGAGCCTTCTCTTTTCCAGGCTGGCCAGTCCCAACTCCCTCAGCCTTTCCTTGTAGAAGAGATGCTCCAGTCCCTTAATCACTATAGTAGCCCTTCGCTGGATTTTTTCCAGTATGTTCATGTCTTTCCTGTACTGAGGAGCCCAGAACTGGACCCAGAACTCCAGGTGTGGCATCTCCAGTGCTGAGTAGAGGGGAAGGATCCCCTCCCTTGACCTGCTGGCAATATTCCTCCTAATGCAGTCCAGGATACCATTGACCTTCTTTGTCACAGGGGCACATTGCTGGTTCATGTTCAACTTGGTGTCCACCAGGACCCCCAGCTCCTTTTCTGCCAACCTACTTTCCAGCTAGGTGCTGGTGCCTGGGGTTGGTCCTACTCAGGTGCAGAACTTTGCACTTCCCCTTGCTGAACTTTATGAGGTTCCTGTCAGCCCATTTCTCAAGCCTGTTGAGGTCCCTCTGAACGGCAGCACGACCCTCTGGTGTACCACTCTTCCCAGTTTTGTGTCATCAGCAAACTTGCTGAGGGTACACTCTGCCCCATCATCCAGATGATTAATAAAGATGTTGAACACTATTGGACCAGTATAGACCGCTAGTGGCTACTCAGCAATGGGAATGCCTCAAAGATTGCAAGGCTACTCATTGTGTTTTTTCAGGAATGCTTTTTGAAGCCAGTGGTTTTCTTTATTGTTATGAAATACAAGCCTGTTTTTCTGTAGGCAGGATAAAAGAGTTTTCTCAAAGTCCTGCATTTCAGATATGCCAGATTTTTTTGTATGAGCAGCTTAACACTCACCAGCACAGATGGAAGCTGTATCAGTCAGCTGTAAATATAAAAGACTCAATTTGATCAACCAAAAAAACTTTTCATAGTAACTATGGGAACTAACATTCTTTCTGTCCTTCTCTTATTATCGTATGCAGGACATGCCACAGAATTCTCTCTTGAATCTCAGGAGTAACCAGCTCTCCAGGGGAAGAAAGAGGACTGATGGGGAATGGCTGAGAAAAGGCATTTTGGAAAGGAATGCTCCATTTGCTTTGCAAGCAAGCTGGTGAATGTAATTTCCATCTATTCAGCTGTTCTGGTTTGGATTTTTTTTTCCCATTGCTATTTGTTTTCAGGAGAAGAGCTGATAGATTTGTGTCTAACTACCAAAACTACAGCTGTGAATACCATTTCTATCATCTCTAGAGCATTTGAAGGATATTCCCATCAGCCAAGAACGCAAAATGTGCTTCAGAAATGATAGTTGGTTTTCATTTCTCCTTATGAATTTCTCCTCCATTTTAGGCAAAAGGATGCCTTTTCTGTATCTGGGAGCACATTTTCATGCAGCAGCAGATTCCAAAGAGATTAGTTTGCAGCCTTCCTTTCCAGTCTTCCCTAAGGGGCATTGTCCACATCTTTTCATCTCAGCAGTTTCTGTTCTTCTAAATTTTTTGTTCAGATTACAGGTGCTGGATATCTCCCTAGCACCGTTAAGCATTTCAGATCAGTCTTCAGTTACAAGGAGGAAAAAGGGCAAAAAAAAAGCACCGTCTGAATGCAGAAAAAAAATAGAACATTCAAGTTTTTGTTCCTTGGCATTTTTAAAAGCTTAACTGCAGACCCATGGGAAAGGTGAGTTCAAATTATTGCTTAATCTAATTCTTTCCACAGAATGAGAAATCTTGCCTCATTTCCTTTCTTCAGTTATGAGTTAGATCACATTTTATGTGGTATGCGACTTAATCTTATGAGCAGTACGTAGTTTTGGAAACAGTTCAGCTGCATAGGCTTAGGAAATGCACATGATATGATCTCCTATTTGTTTTAGTAAATTTTTATTTATGAACATTGCCAACAACTTTCAGGCTCTGTTTGGCGTATCAAACATGCTTCTGGTGGTTTGGCAGCAAATAATTCCCTATAATCCTTGTTCCTAAAGGCACAGTCAGACGGAGGCACAGCAAACAGGACGCTGTCCGGGGAAGCAGAGGAATGAGAAAAGAGAAGGAGAGGGCAGTGAGGCATGTTTCAAAAAGGACTGGTAACGTTTCCCTAGGAGACTGTGGGCGGTGGAGGGCACAAGGACTGGCCAGTGACCCCTTTTGTAGTTGACCCGCAACATTGGGTACAAGAAGCAACCACATCAGTTTCTATTTTTCGTGCAGTATGTCACTGGCTGCTGTCCAGCGTCTTTCTTTTCCCTTGGCTCCTGCTTATCATTTCTCTTACTCCAATGGGTGTCTTTTTCTCTTCCCAGCCCCAGTCATGTTTCTCCCCAGCACCTGTGGCTCAATGTGATCTTTGGCTTCTCCAGCTGTTGCCACTTGTGATGAAAGGAGTCCCCATTCCTTTCTCCAATTTGGCCCTTAGCATTTGGCCCAACTGTTCATGTGCCAACCATACTCCCTAAACAATTGATTTGGAATAAAACCAGTATGTAAACTAGCTCCCTGCTCGGTCTTTGGGACTGTGATCACTGCCACCCATGCTTTCTCAGACCAGAAATCACACTACTTCTGCAACACAGGACTTTCAGAAAGCTTAGTGTAAAAGTGATTAATTTAGTCATTAAAATCCCATGGCTCCTGCCAAAGGAATAGGATGAGCTATGAGAAGTCCAGAAATAAGCATTTTCAATAACAAAAGACTTTTAACATTTTATGATAACATGTACGTCGTTACAACTGTTCTCTGAGGTACTGATTTCATTTAATGTACTGGTGTAAAGACCCTTAGGTAGAAAATCTCTGTCGGTCTGAATGACTTGTGGGTGAGAAATTCTAAGTAAACATCATTGTATGAGAAATGCTGTAAAACTGTATGGGTTACAGAAGTATATATAGTCTTTCTTTCAATATCTTCCTCACATGCAAAATGTTTAAGAGAAATAATTCAGCGTAAATGTTGTCAGTGGTACTACCGAATGCTCAAGTTACTAAAAGCTACCAAATGTTAAAAGATGTGCATAAAAGCAATGTGAAAGCTTTCTAGAAGCTAGAAATAGAAATAAAAATAGAGTAAAAGATTTTTGTGTCTTACACAAAGACAAGCAGTGTTTATTTCAAAGTAGCAGGCAGAAATTGATACCTGCTGTTAGTGCAGTTATGGAAAGCTCCCTCTTTTCCAGTCATGAGCAACCTAATACAACCATGGACAGATTGCTGTAATATTGCTTGACAAATTTGCCGATTGACTGCTGTAAAAAACGGGTCCTGGTGAAACACAATTGATGAATGACATAAAGTCAAAGGGGAAGTTGTCTAACTGATTTCTGGAATATCTCAGGAACTTTATGAAACTCACTGTAAGAAAGATTATATTTCTTCATAGGAATTGATTTTCTATTTTCTATGATACGTTTCTATGCTGTGATTAATGCAGAATAACTGCAGAAAAAATAGCACTGACAAACTTTGTATGTTTTGGCTAAAGCTTCTGCTTTATGAATCACTGAATCCACAGTCTACTTCTTGTCCAACAAAGCTGCACAGCATTCTGGACAGCTGTAGCATGGGATAATGATATATAGGACATGACACACCAGCGTGCTGTTTATGCTCAGGGATTTTCCTGGGTGACATCCTGGACTGTTTACTGAGGTTTGAGGTTAAACTGAAGAAAACAATTATTTCCTCCTGGCCTCTGATAATCCATCTGCTTTTTAATTACTCAGCGTCATTTGTGAACTGCTGTCAACTTCTACATATCGCTTTGAATACAAATGAGGTGTTCCATGTGTATTGGTGTTTATATAGCCACATGGGCTTGGCTGGACTGAGTGACAACTGCAGTGATGCTCTAATGGCCAAGTAGAGGAGAGGAAACAAACAATTGCATAATTTTTTCTTTAGATATTAATTCTGAGTGGTTTCACATATAGCTACTTAGAGGTTCGGCCAGCTCAGACTAGATGGTACAAGGATTGTGTTGTAGACCTGGAATGACCATCAGTGGCAGTGAAACTTCCAAGAAAGTGGTCTTAGTCATCCTGAAGCCTGTACAGAGTTCACCCAGAGCTGCAGCAGTCTCTTGCCTAACCAAAAGCTTGCTTCAAAGTGAAAAAGGGTGTGACTGTCACTGGTGACACCTCCCCATCTTGGATTGCTGGTTGTCAGTAGCTAAGCAGCTTGTCAAGTAGTTGTCCGCCTGTTCTCCGGAGGTAGTTGTTGTAGGTAGAGACAGAGTAGAGCTGAAGTAAGGCTGACTAATGCACATTGATGGTACCTTTTTAGTATGTGATGGGGGCTTCAAACTGTAAGGGAACAGTGTAACTCCAGTTACTGAAGAGGTGATTTCAATTTTGAGCAGGAGCAAAGGAAGGCTTCTGCTATGATATAGAAAATTAAGTCCCTATATTCTTACTTACTTTAATCTCTTCCCAAACAATAAGAGATTTTAAAAGCTTGTCTTGTTTAGCAGAGCAAACCCAGAACCTGAGAGGAGATAAACCACTCTTTCTAGCTGTATTGCTAGGAGTGATCGTAGTGATGAACAGCAGAGAAAGGAAAAAAAAAGCTATCTATGGTATAGAACAATGTTGGCACCAAATAATTAGCATGATATATAAATTTGCTAGCAGTAGATTCCAGGTGGAAATCGGAAGACAGATGCTCACCACTAAGCTTCTGGAGCAGCTACTCAATGGAAATTGCAAGGGATAAACAAAAATACTTTTAAGAAAGAGCTTAGTCAACCTAGAATCAGCCTGAATTACACAGTTACCAATGACTCAGTTGGATCTGTGTTCTTTGCCTCAATGAATAACGATTAAATGAAAGACACAAAAAAGCATTTTTACTGTAGAAAGGTAATGCAAGATCTGTTTGATTGAGACGGTGCTCAAGGATATTTAATGGAGGTTAACACCGAAAGTCCTCATGGGCAGGAACTTGAGAAACTTACCTGGGTTTATTGCAATTTAAATAAAAAATATCTATCTGTGTTGCCAGGAGTTGCATGAGCTCTTGCTGCCATTTCAGCAGTTCTAGCTCCCGCTCTGCTTTCACTGCTTGTGAATCATCTTCCTGAACACTTGGATAGGAAAACTGTTCCCTACTTATTTTACTTCCAGCTGTGTTTGTGAGGTTGGGTATGTGTGTGGATGACTGAAGGAAAAAGTGGTGGGGGAGTGGAGGGGTCCTTTATTCCAAGGGTGGAGTTGTAATGCAACTCATCAATACCTCTTTCCCCTATTGACTTTATTGACTGTTTTGCACAGCATCTGCAAGAATGTGCGAGAGAGCCTCTCTGAAATGTAACGACAGGCGATGTCATGCTGAGCCAGAAAATGTCTGTACAAAGTGCCTTTGACTAGTTAGGGAAAAAAGGGCATGGATAGAGTTGGTCAAAAACAGCTTAATAAAACTTAGTTGGTGGGTTGTTTTTTTTTTTTTTGGTATGAATTAGTCAGCTCACTGAAATGAAATAATTTTGCAGAGTCTGAATTTGCTTTCAGTGGTGTCCCAACACAACCCTGTCAGCCAAACAATTTTCAGGACAAGGTTAGATGGCAACATATCACCTCCATGACCTTTTTTTCAGGCTTCTCCTGACAAACAACCTGAACTCATTGAGTCCTGGCTGACAGCCATATTGCTCCATGGCCAGCTGAGCAGACAAAATCCATAGTTGGAGCCGCTTGCAGGCACAAGCTTGATGCTGGATTTTGTACAACTTGAGTGAGCATCTTAACAACCAACCTGCTACTTGTTTTGTTGCCTTTCTCTCTGACTGCTCTCCCCACCTGAAAGATGGCTCTGACCTGGTGCAGATTGTGAGAGTTTCTGAAGTCCTAAAAATTCCCTGAGGACAGGAAATTTTTTCCAGCACAGCATTTCTGCCATGATTCTCCTCTTCAGCACATCCAAAACTCATGCTGTTGTCCTTGCTTTCTTTGCCAAAATCCTGTTCCAACTCCTCATAAGAAAAAGATATGTGAATTTTAGTTGGAACATATACAGAGACTGGGGCAAGGCAGCTGGCTAAAAAGAGCCCAGACACATGATGGAGAATGTGTTAGTTACTGGATCTGCTCAGAAGCTTTCATTGCAGAGAAGCTGCCTTGCAGGTCATTCCCATTTATACCCACTGAGAGCAGTCAGTCAGAAGATGAAGAAGAAATGCAGGAGGCCAAAGGCAATTAAATGTATTAAATTATCTAGATGTGAGAGCTGATTGACTGAGTGACTATTACATGACTATCATAATAGCTGGGTCCCTGCCTCTTTATTGTTTTGGATACAGGATGCAGCTGTTGATCACTATTCGTCAGTATCATTATTTTGTTAGTGACAGAAGACTACTCAGCTGTTCTCCTAAGATGGACAGTGGAAAGACCTGCCTGTTTTATCGTTTGCAGACTTCCAGAATAGTTGAAAAAAAAAAATTCTACCTTTCTGTCCACCTTTCAATTATCTAGGGAACACACAATGTATAAGATAAACACCAATGGCTGAGAAATAACCTCAGAAAGAAGATCAGAGGGAATCTGGTTTATACGCTTGAGTCAATGCATGAGCTAAAACTGATACGCTGGAGCTTTGGATTTTTATACCATAAAGGGGAAGAATGAGCATATTTACTGCCTTGTAGCTTTTATAAAAAGGTTATTCCAAATACTTTTCATGTAAGCCTTACAAGGATTCAGTATTTACATAGTTCATAGGGTACAATTAATGCTTACTTATCTCTGCTCTTCACATAAAACTTCTGAAAAGATAGATGGCATGTACTTTGAGACTTTAAGCTCACACACAGAAAGGAGTATAGTAATATTTTCCTTGCATCCTCAAAACCCATTCCATTAATATCTATCCTCCAATAATTAGTGGAGAAGCTAAACAATAATAATATTTGCTAACATGTAGGCTTTTGTTTGTAAACAAAGTACAGACTGAATGGAGTACAAGGGCAGTGGCACTGCTGGGACTGGCCATCAGTGTTTGGGATTCTCCCCACCTTATTACCTAGTGCCAGCTGACTAGTTCATTTTTGGGACTGGTGGTTGTGGTGAAAGACCAGGTCATGGTGGGAGCCCCAGGTGTTGATCCTGTGTAAGTGGGCCTCCTTATCACATTGGTCTTCCTAATCGATCTCAGAGTTGTTGGGTTGGATTTTCTCATGTTAGAGAGATGCAAGCCATGGAAAGAGACAGGCTTGGGGCTCCCGTACTATAAATTGTGCTAGTAAAGAGGGCTGTGACAAAAGCCAGAGGAAATGTCTCTGTGAGGCATCAGGTGAAAAAACTGTCTTGTCTACATGGGGAAATAGTCTGTGTTGTTTCTGTGGAAAAGCTAATCTGCATTTACAAAATCCTCTTAGACACTCCCATTGCTCTTTAAGAATGCCAAGAAGAACATGGAGCTATGCCCAGAGTTTTCCTTGTTTCATAATTGTTTGTACATGCTCTGAAAGCCCATGGGGCATGGTGGATTGCTAAGCCAGAAGAATATGGGCAACAACTTCTGACTGTCAATTAAAGCACATAATCACTTCATCTTAAGGAATTGCTTGCCCTACCCCTCTCCTTCATGGAGAGCAACTCAAAGTAAACTCTGGACCTTTTTCTAAATAGGCTAGGTTAAAAACATGATTTGAGATTCAAAATATAAGAAGATCTTGTCTAGCTGTTTGATTAATGGTTCTAACCTTATGTTACAGGGCATCACTATGAGTCAACTTGCTGTCAATGAACAGTATCATGATTATTGACACTAAACAAGTCTTAACGGGGTAACTAAAAATGAAATGCCTTAGCACAAATGCTTTGCCATCTTCAAAAGGTCAGCTATCACTACTGTTCAGATGATTTCTCTGCAAATTATGCTGCAATTCAGAAGAGTAAGTACCAGGGTGAATAAGTGCAACAACCCCGTGGTGAGTTAACATCCTGAAAGTCTTATAGGAAGATACCTTCCAAAGACAAACAATTCTTCAGAAGCTTAAATGGCTAGTCTGAGACAAACTGATTTACCAATAACTTGTAAACTATGTGGCCAAGATATCTGGTACATGGAGCTCTTGGAACTTTCCGTGAAAAAGGAACCCCAGACAAAAATATTCACTAAAAATACATCATGTTTCTTTCTGGGGTGAGGGTAAAATGACTTTTAGACACCACTAACATCCTGGTTGAGTCAATTCAGCCTCCCTGAAAATACATAGTTGGGTTTGGTTGAACATATTAGTTTTCAAATGGTGATAGGCTAAAGAAACATTCCTACAAGAGCTGACGATAAAAGTGTTTTTTTTTCCTTCATATCTTCTTACAAAAAAGACAAATTAATAGAAAAATTAATACAAAAAAATGAGCTTTTAAGTTTTTCTCTGGAGGAGTTCTTTGTCAGATAAATTTCGTACACCTGCCTTTTGAGATATTTTCCTTTTTTTCCAGCTTCTTAGTCCTAACAGAAAGAGCTCATGGGAGAAGGCAACACTTGCACAGAGCCTGTATTACATATCCCACAGTGAGTGATGCTTAGCCAAGACTTGCTGAGTAATACAGACTTTCTCATAAGTGATGGACTACTGAGAAACTGGGGACAAACAAGTTTAGGCAGGGGAAGCAAATATGGAATAAGCAAATCTGTCTCTGACATCTGAAGATAATCTGCTTGTGGCATGTCCATAAGGGAATTGCTGATTTAGTTTAATGTAGATATCTGCAAAAAAAAGTTTGTTAACAAACTCGACATAAATGATTTGGGACTTTTATAAAGGATACTTAACTCTACTCCTCAGAAGATTCAGTCGCAAATTAAGCTGGAACAAAGAGTGGATTGAGCAGTGAAGAGGCTGAGAGTCTGCTGCCTGAAATACCCAGTGCAGGCTTGGAGTCAGCAGAGGAGTGGCTGCTCTGTTTGTACAAGACCTGCTTTTTGTTATTCTACTCCCTGAATAGATGCAGGAGTATTGCCTTCCACTTCTTTTATGGGCTACAGGAAGGTGTGAAAGGAGAATAGTAGAGACTGGAAGACTATGTTTTTACTATTCCTTTATACTGATTGTGGAGCTGGTATTGACTAACTTGCTATGTGTCCCTTTGGGACGGGTTTAGCACTTGTTCCCTAGATGGGGTCTGCCAGCCTTACCTGCAGACTTCAATTCTCTTTGTCGACCATCTCTTTGTTCATCAACAATATTACGACTCATAATAACATACTCAAATTCTGCTCTGAAAGTAGGGCAGTGGGTTGAGTTTGGATGGCAAGATATCCCTTGTGATCTCCCGGGCTCCTGAAGATCATGCCTAGGGCACCTTGTACAGACCTTGAATCAAATTTGGAAGAATGCACTTCCTGGCATTCTCCACAGTCTGAATTAGCTGTTCTTCCCAACACCTAGCTCTGGTGAATCTCTGGACAGTCTTTTGATGATGCCCGAGTCAGGCATAATATGCCCAGGCCATAAAGTAGCAGGGATTCAGCAGTAGGCACCCTGCTAGATACTTCATGCTGGTTCTCAAAAAAAGGGGTAGGTGCAGTGCCCTGCCCCAGAACACCTACTGCATCCTTGAGATGTCATCCTGAAAGATTTTTTTTTTTTTTTTAACAATTATTTAAACATGCATTGTTTCCCTTTCCTGGTGGGCTTCTCACCTGGGCCATGTCCCAGAAAATGGTTTCATTTTACCACTCTGAAGCACCTTTACCAGAAGCAATGTTGTGCATCCTCTTATACTTTTATAAATATTTCTAAAGATATGTTTTCATAAATGCAGAGGAGGCAAACTATGGACCCCAAAAGAATAATAATAAAATGTTCTCCTGGAATTTCCCTGGGTAGTTTTTTGTTGTGGGAGGCCAAGAGGAAGCGGTGCAGGTTAGCTGGGTGACAAGGTAGAGTTGAAGACTCTAGAGCTGAAGGAGGATTGGGGTGAGCTCAGGTGCTGGTCACATCCACTCACACTGTTTGGAGATGAGAGCGTGAACATTTCCTACCAGGAGACAAGGTTTCCCTGCTTGGTGAATTTTTCGGTGCGTGCATGCTTGCATCAAGCCAGAAGAAGCACAGGAGCAGAATGGGTGAGCAGGAGATGTGCACCAGCGAGGAACTCCGGCATAGGCTGACGAGGCAGTGCAAGGACAGGCATTTATTCTTGACAGTAACAACATGTAAGACTCTAATGTTAGATAGTTTTTTTCCATTGGAAAAGAGTTATAATCTTCCTGAGAAAACATTATTCTAGTCAGCTTACTTAGAGATTATTAGAGAGCTCCAAAATTAATGGTTGATTAAAATTTACGTACAGATGTTGTTCTTAAACAGTGTTGAAGCTTTCACAAGTGTTTGTGCACAGACCTGTCAGGATTGCAAAACCAGATGTCCAGTGAAGGCTGTGATGGTCAAGACTCCAGAAACATGGAGTATTTGTTGTTGTCATTAGTCTGAAGCACAAAAATGCCACAGCTATTCAAATTACTTGGAGTCTTTATGGATGTCCTTTGAAATTTGAAAGGGGAAATTTGATCCAAACAACAAAACATTTTCATTACGTATTTTGTTCTACTGAATCTGATCATCTCCTAAACTCGCATATACAACACTGAAATTCAGATGAATGAGAAACAGCATCTGCAGCATTAAAAACCAAAGATACATCTTCCCCTCTCTTTCCTCCCAGGTGCTCCTCTTCCCTCCCTCCCTTTGGGAGATCTTTGAGTTTTATCTCTTGAGTTTTCCAGTTGGTCTTAACATTATGCTTGTCAAGTATAACGTTAATGTTAATGTTAATAATGTTAATATTAATGTTAATAATTAAACTCCTGTCTTATACCTTCATTAGTTTTTTTTCTGAAAGGAATAACAAATGGTACTTCTCCCATTATCCCTGCACATAGCATTTTAATTTTGCATGGATTTTATTGAGTAATATCATATTTTACAATACCAGATGTTTCCTTAAATGCGCAACAAGTTCCTGGATCATTTGTGGTCTGTTAAACAAGAAACAACTTGCATTGTGAAAATCCCAAACTCTTTTTTTTTTTCATGATAATCGAGTGCAGCCACCCTTAAAGCATCATTCTCGGTACTTTTCAAAAGTAAAGATATTTTCCAGAATCTTGCTTTGATGACATTTTAGTATGTTCGTGTAAAATAGACGTTGTTCCAGCAGTGAAACACAAACTTGGCATTCCATGCACTTGCTTCCAATAAAAAGGCCAATGCCAACGCCTGTAGCTGTTGAAAAGGAGACATGCAGCATCTGAATGGTAATGCTACTACACAGGGCATAGGACTTTCTCAAATTACATTGACCTACATATTTTACAAGATGACAATTAATACTAAAATTTAAAGAGGAATTTCCTCAGGCACCAAGAATTAAACTGCAAAACTTCCTACTGCAGTATGGGGTAGATGTTAAAAGTGTGCATGTGTTCAAGAAGTGGTTAGACATGATGAAAAATTATCTCAAACAGTATTTAGCAGGAGACATTCCCTCTGGCTCAAAAATCTTCTCACCTGCAGATCTTTGACTGCTGCTTAACCTGATTTAATACAGCAGTTGTTGTCCTCTTAGGCCTGAAATAAAGGTGGATTTTAAAACTGTTTATATGATTTAGGAATATAAATCTGTCTGGAGATGCAGGATGTGCATTCCTAAATTCCTTAGGCATTTTTTCAAATTTCTGCCCCCAGTTGACCATCTGTTTTGAAAGTTTTTTTTTCCATCCCTGTTTGTATTGAATCTTGTTCACTTCGAGTTGTCAAAAATCAATGAGAAGTAAGGGGATTTCTCGATGTGATTCAGGGTGGTGAGGCTGGGCCTTAGGAATACTTTTAACAGATTCAGGGGAGAGTTAGTCGACATAATTTCACAGCGGCCTTTCTATATGTTACCTTCTGGATCACCGAGTTGTTATAGATGTCTTAGAAGAAATGGGTTCTAAGGCAGGAACTGAAAGAGGAGTTGGTTGTAGCACGTCTGTATCATGCAGAGACTAACATGGATGAGAATACAAGTACGCCTTCTGTTTATTTGTCCAGTTTAAATCATAACACAACATTTAACTTGTGAAAGAATATTTTATCTTCTTTAAATCACCAGCTAGCTGCAGTGGATGTTACAGTACCTACACTATTGCTTTGTTCTGGACTCTTCTCAGATTAATAAGAACTGTGTTTAATCTCGCTAGAAGCAGCACTGACCTTTGCTAGAGAGATTACACTGATAAGAGCATAACGAATGTCTGCTTGGGTAGCATTAAAGTATCCAAACATCTTATAATGTGCTTCCCACCAAATACTGCCAATACATTGTCGTCATGTCAGGATTTTATAGTTTAAAGATGTTTAGGCATTTTTTCTGAAATCAAACAAAGACATTTTTATGTAGCTTAGAGAGACAGGCAATCACTGTCAAGCAGGTATTTCCTATCGCTAAAATAAAGGCTTTTCATAGTTTGCTTGTATTGTTGCCAGCAATCTAACAACTGTTAGATTAACAGTTATTAAATTTGCAATAATATATTTAGACTGAAAGCAGGCAAGATTATGCTGGTTTTCAATGATACAGGAAATATTAGGAGATCAGTTTATTAACCTTAGCTCATATTTTTCTTGAAGACAAGCAAAACAGCCAAAAAAGGGGTGATTCTTTGCAAAAATGGGTAAATGGGTAATTCTTTGCCCTCTGTAGACAGATAGGAGCAGCCTCACATTCACAAGCCCTGGTCGTCATGGGGGACTTCAACCACCCCGATATCTGTTGGAGGGACAACATGGCAGGGCGTAAACAATCTGGGAGGTTTGCGGAATGCGTCGATGATAACCTCCTTCTCCAAGTGGTAGAGGAGCCAACGAGGAGAGGTGCTGTGCTGGACCTTGTTCTCACCAACAAGGAGGGGCTAGTTAGCTCCTCCTTGTAAGGCTCAAAGGCAGCCTTGGCTGCAGTGACCATGAAACAGTGGAGTTCAAGATCCTTAGGGCACCGAGGAGGGCGCACAGCAAGCTCACTACCCTGGACTTCATGAGAGCAGATTTTTGGCCTCTTCAGGGATCTGCTTGATAGAATGCCCTGGGACAAACCCCTGGAGGGAAGAGAGGCCCAAGAAAGCTGGTTAATATTCAAGGATCACCTCCTCCAAGCTCAGGAGTGACGCATCCCAAAAAAGAGGAAATCGGGCAAAAATGCCAAGAGGCCTGCATGGGTGAACAAGGAGCTCCTGGACACACTCAAACACAAAAAGGAAGCCTACAGAGGGTGGAAGCAAGGACAAGTAGCCTGGGAGAAATACAGAGGAATTGTCCGAGCGGCCAGGGATCGGGTTAGGAAAGCTAAAGCCCTGATAGAATTAAATCTGGCCAGGGACGCCAAGGGCAACAAGAAAAGCTTCTATATGTACGTCGGGGATAAAAGGAAAACTAGGGAAAACGTGGGCCCTCTCCAGAATGAAATAGGAGACCTGGTTACCCAGGATATGGAGAAGACTGAGTTAATCAATGACTTTTTTGCCTCGGTCTTCACCGGCAAGTGCTCGAGCCTCACCACGCAGAAGGCAAAGGCGGAGACTGGGAGAATGAAGAGCTGCCCACTGTAGGAGAAAATCAGGTTTGAGATCATCTAAGAAACCTGAAGGTGCACAAGTCCATGGGACCCGATGACATCCACCCGCAGGTCCTGAGGGAACTGGCAGATGAAGTTGCTAAGCCACTATCCATCGTATTTGAGAAGTCATGGCAATCAGTGAAGTTCCCACTGACTGGAAAATGGGAAACATAACTCCCATTTTTAAAAATGGAAAAAAAGACGACCCGGGGAACTACAGACCAGCCAGTCTCACCTCTGTCCCTGGGAAGATCATGGAACAGATCTTCCTGGGAGTTATGCTAAGGCACATTGAGGACAGGGAGCTGATTCGAGACAGTCAGCATGGCTTAACCAAGGGCAAGTCCTG
>NW_009216445.1:0-14195 GCF_000690835.1 Fulmarus glacialis
CCGGCTACCAAAAGACCGGCCAGCCGGTGCTCCGGTGCCGGGCCTGTTCCTCGGGGCAAGCTGAACCTCTGTCTTCCCTCTGCATGTTTCTCTTCTCTTCCCCACATCCATCCCGTTTATACTTGTGCTGCTCTAAAGATCCCGTCGCTTCCCTCCTCCCCAAACGCTCTCCGCTGTGGAGGTGAGGAGGGGTCTTCCCTTAAAGCACAGCTTTGTTCTTGCTGCTCGCGAAGGCACCGCTCCCCTGCAGGTAAGCACTTGAAAAATGACACACAGTGGTGTCTCCTCTGAGGCCACAAAGTGCATTTTCACCAGGCAGCAACTGGACAAGGAACCAAACCCTCCTGCGTCTCCCCCCTTCCCCGGCCACTGTCCTCCATAGAGGGATCCCCCCGGATGGGGGCTCGTCTCCCTCCCAGGTGGGCCCAGAGCCAGGGCCAAGCCCCTCCTGAGGGTGCAGCCAGGCCAGGCCGGGGCTGGAGGTGGTTCCTGGATTCCCAGCTGGCCGGTCCGCTGCTGGGATCCCATGGCCATCCTTCTGCAGGGGCTGGTTTTGCTGCATTGATTGGTGGCTCTCCAGACAGCTCCCAACATGTCTCTGCCCCATCTCCAGTCCCATCTGCTGGGATCTAGGGAATACAAGCAGCTTCTGACAAGAGTGACAAACGTGGTTTTCTCTAGCTTCCCTATGGGACAAAGTGTCCCAGATTTCATATGCTGAGTTTTGAAAAGGCTCTTGTGCATTGCCTGAGGTGATGATCCTAAGTCCTGCAGCACTCAGGGTGCCAGGTTTTTAAAAATAAATCTGGCGATTACAGAGCTTAAGCCTGGATCTGCCCAAATCACTGAGGTTATGAGGCCATCTAGTGATCTGCTGGCTTAGTACAATTAAAATGTGCTCTCCGGGGTGAGAAAGCTGCTTATAAAGCAGGACCTTTTCTCTAAACGTGGGTGATCCCCAGTGTCCTGAAAGAAGGTGGCCCCTCCATGCTGGGCTGCAGAGGGGCCGGGATGGAGGCAGTGCACCAGGAGGAGGCCAGGACGCATCCAGAAGCTAGTGTCCACCCACCACATGAAGGAGCCTGAAGTCCACAGACACGATAAGATATAGGGATACTTGCATGTCTTTTACTCTTGTAAGGCAGGACTCACTCTCAGTCTTCTTAGAAATAATGCCCAAAATTTATATAAAGGTGTGGACCTTTTTGGTTTAGGCTCAGGAAGGACATTGTTTCCTGGAGCCCTTATGGGAACCATGAAGTTTCAAAGGTCTTGGGTCTTTCAGCAGCTCTTGCTGGTCTTCTTCAGGGAGGGAGACATAGCAAACACTTATAATACCCAAAACTGTGCATAAAATGTGCAATTCAGGACAGACGTCTTTGTGCCCTCTAGATACTCGCCACCATGCTGGGAATAAAGAACCCAGTAATGTAACAGGAGAATCATTATCAGCATCTGCTCAGGATGCCACGGAAGACGTGGTAACAGCTTTAAGCATGCTGACAGGTGAAGATACACCTCTACCTTGCACATTTTATTTTATACCTGGAAGGTTCTCAAAAAAATCTGACAGGAAAGCTTTTTCTCTTGGATCTTCAGCCTCTTTGGGTATTTTAACAAGTAAATTCTCAGGTCTAGTTTTTCTGAACTCCTGATATATGATATTACTCGGTAGCTGTGTGAACCTCAGTGAAGTCACTGTTGTCTAATACAGACCAACACCATGCTGGGGCAGTTAAAGAAAATCTTCCCTGCTTGCTCCCAGTTTAGGGATTGCCTAGGTGAAAAAGGAGGGGTGAAGTCCTTGCTTCCCAGTAACATTGGCTGGGATGTTAAAACCAGAAATCCACTCTTTCTTATTTAACTACAAATATTTAGTTATTATTGTATAGACTCCTAGCATGACATAAGAAAGTTCTCATACCAATGATAGCTGCCATCCCTCTTGTGAAAGTCTAGGTAAACCACTTAGACTTTCAGGACATGCTTTGTGCTTATTACTTCTGCAAAGTATCAAAGCCTGTCCCCTGTGAGAAAAAATGTTTCATTTCCAAAGGCTTTTTGATTTAGATGGTGACATCTTGAGAATTTCTGCTGCTCAAATGTATGGCATACTACGCAGCCAACTACCACAACTGTGCTGGAACTTGCTCTGAGGACAAGGATATCTTTGATCACAACATAACATCAATTTGGTGTATCATGGAGGAGTGCAACACTTGCAAAATGCAGCTGTAGAGTGGCACACGAGGGACTCCTGCATGTCCAAGGGAATTAGCGGATTACTGGCTGATGGTACAACTGCCCAAGACTCTGAGGAAATCTTGTTTGAGCCAATTAACAACAAAGAAATGGAACTGCACAAGGACAGAGAGGGAGGGCAGAGAGGAGCTACCTTCACATAAGAAGCCCACGACTCATGAATCTTCATAGATAGAAGGGTTAAACCCAAAGGAAGGCAGGCCTGCGGTTCAGGGCAGGCCTGCGTTTCAGCAGCCGGGTGACCCCCCCATTTCATTCCTTCTCTTCTAGCTGTTAGAGCTGAAGCTGCAGCCCCAATTTCCAGACCTCTTTTTTGCAAGGCCAGCTGCCACAATTTGCTGCAACGAAAGGACCTCAGTGGAGATTCACAGAAGGGAAGATGGATGGACTCAGAGTGCTGTTGATTTGTAAAAAGCATCCCAACAACTCAATATCAACAGTCAGGGTTTTTGCACATCAGGATCAATTTGTGGTTACCCAGAGGCCGCGGAAGCAAGTCATTATCGAAATATAGCTGGCACATTAGCTAGTAGCTAAGGTAAAATTGAATATGAGAGCGCTGGCTAGGTAAGGGAGACGCAATTCAATTATTCTGTTGTGCCTTCAGCTACAGTCCACACCTACTCATTTCAGAATCACGGTACATCTTTTGCAGTTGAAGAATAGATATCCTAACATAACAAATCACACATTACCTGTAATATGTCCCAAAAGCATTAGATATGTTTTTCATAGGATTACCTTCCCCGCTGCCTCGCCAGCTGCATTAGGTCAGGAGAAGGAAGGAGCAGCAGCTCTCAGAGATGAAGGCATCAAGTACCTTCTGGCAGTGGATGCAAAAAGGTGAATCTACAAGGTGCAGCTTGGTTTTTTTGTTTGGGTTGGGGGTGATGAAATGAGGAGAAGCTGTATTAATCTGACCCTTGTGCCAATGGAGACTCAGTCTTCCTGACATGAGGAGTCCCTGCAAGAGCCTTGATGGTAAGACCCAAAAGTTGAAAACTGTCATCTCTGAGACCATTCTTGATTTTGTCTTTGTCTATATATGTAGTTAAAGTGTGTTTGGCCTCAGCTGTCCCCTTGTGTTAACACACAGTCAGACACGGGAGCATTTTTGTAGAACAGACAAAGCCTGGAAAGGCACGCAGAGTCCGATGGTTTGCACTTCTTTGTGGGTATTGTTTGGATACTTGTTTTGATGTTAAAACTAGAGCATACATGTTTTTAAGCCCTGTTTTTTAATGGCTGAAGTCTCCTTGAAATACTGGGTCTTTGACTCCCATATATCCCTTAAAATAATGACTCCTGGGCTCCTAAGTTTCAGGTCCCAGCAATATTTTGTGACAATCAGCTAGCATGAGTGAGACCTCGCTGTGGAGGAAAATCAGACAGAAAGCAGTCCAGCCTGATGAACATATTTGTAGCTAATGAACATGTCCAGAGTTGTGTCCTGTAAAAACAGGTGCTGTGGTGGTTTTAGCTGCACAGCAAGAAGATTGCAGCACAGACAGCAACTGAGAGAAAGCAGCCACCACATTGGCACAACCACTTCTGGTGATACAACTACCTGTATTAGCACACTGAAAGAGGTGGTTGTGGTGGGCGGTTTGCAGTGGCCTTTGTTCGTAGCTCCCTTTGGTCTTCCAAAAACTGAACTGTCCCTGTTGTACATTTTTTACTCTTGTGATGCTATTGTGGTCATCTGTAATAGCTTTCTGGATGCCAGTGTCCTATCTTGGATGGCCAGGGGTGTGGGGTCACAGCAGTCTACAGGAAGCTTTTGGGTATCCCCAAGGTCTGGAGCCAAGCCCAAAGTGGGTCACAGCTGCAGGGGGAAGAAGGAGGGACTGTAAATAGAGATGAGCAATAGCCGTGCCTGGTGTCACAGCATTTATTTGGGGTTTCTTCTTGTTGTTTTGTGCTGGTATTTTTTTTTTTCTGTGCTTCTCTGCAAAGCCCTGAGAGAGGAAGGCAATGGAAGCTGAGTGAAAATGGGCAGCCAGGGAAACGGGCTGCTTATATACCACAGAGCCTCTCCAGTCTGGTCTCCAGAAAATCTGTAGCTGCCTAAGTTTTCCTGAATG
Organism: Fulmarus glacialis; assembly: GCF_000690835.1. NCBI lineage: Eukaryota > Metazoa > Chordata > Aves > Procellariiformes > Procellariidae > Fulmarus > Fulmarus glacialis. The sequence continues at coordinate 4,347 of NW_009216445.1, forward strand.
AAATTAAGACATTCTCCATGTCCTCATTCCTCCTGGCCTCCTGCAACAGGAAAATCTATCCTGTCTGCCTTCCTCACATGTCTTTGACCCGCATCCCCTCCACATGTGAAGTACCAAGGGTGATATGCAAGTCTCATGCCTTCAGTATATTTATTAGACCTTAGCTTTTCCCAGGCAGACAGAAACAATGTCAAACAACAGAGCTAAGCCAACACTTAGTCTGGAGCATGAGACCACAACCACACGTTGCAAGTCATGCTTCCCAATCTTAGTTCTTTCTGTTGCCAGGTAGGCTGGATTCACTACTGTGTTTCAATCTATGACTAATTACTTCTCTTTTGTCCAGGCAGAGCAATTGCTCCAGCTTGCTCCAGAAAGAAAGCCTGAAGCCATAGTATGTTTGGTCATCTGATTTTTAAGGATCATGCTAACAGCCATTGGTGCCAGGGATAAGGTAAGCAAATCAAGTTTTCAAGGAGCTGCATCAGTTCACAGCAGCCAGTTGATTTTGCAATTCAAATTTCTTAGTTTCCCGCTGGTGCTCAGAGCCTGGCACCAGCTGAACTCTTCCTTTTGCCTTCCACATGGTAGTCTGCCAAATGTTTGGACTCTTCCAGGGACCTGGGGACAGAGGAAAAGATGGAGATCTGAGACAGACACAAGACAGACAGGTGGTGCTTACTCTCCAGAGTCCTAGAGGAAGCTGTTTACCAAGAACCTGATACAATATGCCTCCTCTTCTGGCTGATGTTTGCTATTGCATCTTGGGAGGGTTTTGGTGTCCTCAAGCAACTTAGTTGTGAGTCAGGATCATGCTATGTCAGGACCTCTGCTTTTCACTATTTTGCACTAGTATCCAGAGGATACGGAAAACAAGTGATACCACTGCAAGGATGCCCGGAGGAATGGAAACACAGCTCCTCTGCAACACCAGCCGGCTCCCTCACATGATGAACAGGCTGGAGCTTAAGGACAAGGACAGAATAGCTACTATTTATGCACATGTAGGCATGGGAAGGTCACAAGGAGCTGGAAAAGGACTTGGTCTTTGGACCTTTTATCAATTTTCAGTTGTATCCTACAAAGTGTTAGTTCCACTGGCTTTCCTATCCATACTTATGCAGCATACCCTCCAAAGGGGTGTTTGGCACACCTCTTCTTTAGGATAGAGGCAACTGTCACTTTTTGTATCAACAGGTTTCAAATACACACATGACCAGATCCATGGGGTTTGCTTACAGAACAACTTAAACTGACGTTAGCCCCTATATAATGTCTTTGTGCATTTCAAGCTTCTCCAAGCTGCAACTTCCTTCACTGCAGCAGAGGACACGGTGCAGCAACACACAAATGGCTTATTGGGAGCGGGCTCGCTTCCAGCTGGAGCTGTTACTGGCAAGGCTGGGCAGGTTGCACGTGGAGTTGCTTGGATGCCTCCTTCTCACAACCCCAAGGCTCCTAATAGTGAAGGCAGCACAAGGCACCCCCAACCCTGCCCTGTGTGATCTCACATCTCTGGTTTTATCAGCCAAGGCATCAGGCTTCATGCAAGCAGCTGCATCTAGCTCCGAATGGAAGCAGCAGCGTCGCTGTGACTGAGCAGCACAGCTCTTTGGCTGCGGCACCATGAACCGGCTCTGGGGGAGCCAGGGCAGGAGCATCTGCAGGCAGACTAATCCTCAGTCTGAATAAATGGCTCAAGAACAACAGAGTAGACAGGCTCTGTCATCTTCCAAACAAGAAACTAAGCACTTCCACAACTGAAATCAGCACATCTCAGCTGTATGTGCTGGGTGTCAGGGCCCTGAGGGCACTAATGGGCCTTGCTGGCCCTGCTCTCCCTGCCCCAGAGCTCCCCCCACCCTGCCCATGGTCCATTTTAGCCCCCAGGGCTGCCAGTCCCTGCCCCCACGACATGGCAGCAGGGCCGGTCTCCAGCTCCCTGCAGCCCTGCGCTGCCCACCCATGAGCCCCACCAAGCCATTCCCCTCCCCACGGCCATCCCGCAGCCGTGTTCCCAGCCTGGTTCCCCTCACTGGGCCTGATCCTGGCTCCCACCCATGGTCTGACATAAGAGTCGGAGCAGCGGGACACACTGACAACGCCCGGTACAAAGACCATTGCTGCTCTCTTGCCTTCACCCCTGCCCGGTAGTGCTGAGTTCCAGGAAGCCAAAGGCTCTGATTTAGCCTGGGAAATACTGTTTACTGGATTGCTCAGTAGCAGTCCAAGCATTTCGGCCCGGAGGGAGGCACTGAGCTAGCCCTTTGACACATCAGACAGTGTCAGGTGCTCCCACCCCCAAAGGACGTGCCTGACAGGAACTGCTGGAATCGCCCAGCATGGATTCGGGCTTCAGTAAGTTGTGGCTATTGGTTTGCAAGGAAGTCACCAAGAAACATGATCCTCAAGAGGAAGCGAATTGCTTTGATCTCTGTCCTTCTGTTCAATGTGAGCTCAGAGCTGATTTCCAGTATTTCTAACTTAAAGCAGGAGTGCAGTAAGCCAGCGCAGAAAAGCTACAATCTATCTGTCATCAGCAGTAAGTCTCCTAAGCAGCAGGTACTTCAAGGCAGTGTGCTGTTATCAGACACGAAGAATAAGTTGCAGAGAGATATGGCTGAACCTACGGACGTAAATGTTTAGACTTCTGCTAAAAACACTACCAGGGAAATTGAAACAGACCCTTTAGTGCTTTGATTAGCAAGAACTGGTTTTAGATTCATAACTTAACATCGCTGCAATGATGTGAACACGTATTTTAACAGAGCACACAGCAAAGCAGCAGTCCTTGCTAAATGACAAAACAATTCACAATGCATATTCATTGCAGGAAATACTTTTCACCTGTCCTTGATCTCATGTTGTGTATTGGCTATGGATTCGGTGGATTTGGATTTCTTTAGCATGCCCTTGGGCTTTCAAGTGTGCTAGGATGCATTGTAATGTAGATGCGGGGTGTCTGGCACTTCTTACTGAACAAGGCTTCAAAGGGAAATTGAAATCAGGGAAGTTGGGAAATTGAAATCAGGGAAGTTGAAATCAGACTCTAATTACATTTGTACAGAGGCCAAAGATATTTTGACAAAAAGCTTACCTGCTGTTCATGGACAGATTTTGTCCAGAGCGCATGAAGACGTGGGGTTGGTTCACACTCCCTCTAGTATCGGCAGACACGGGACTGGCCTGATTTTTGGAAACCGAGATAAAGGAAAACAGTATTTGTGACTAGTCTTTGAACACAACGCCTTTACTCAGGTATATGTGACAGCTTGAGCGCATCTCCTCTGGAAGCTTTCCCAGCGCCAGAAATCAGCTATCTGGGAGCACAGACCACTGGCGCAGCTGTGCCCGAACCCCTGCCACTGCAGACAACATTGCTGTGGTCATGCGGACCAAGCCGCCCGCCAGGATCTCCTCCTGCCTTTCCTTGCCACAATATGTACCTATGAAGCTCTAGTGTTTTTAAAAAAAAAGGCCACAGCCCTTTCCTCATGCTTTACGTGGGCAGGTATATTATGTTGCAAGACTCCTTTACCTCCCTGGGTCTTTCCCGAGCGGACAGATTGTAAGGTACCGGGATCCTGGAGCACTGAAAACAGAGGAATCGGAGCTTAAAGGCAGGGAAAGAACACCCTCAGCAGGGAGCAAAAATTGTTTCAAAATGAAGAACACAGCTTTGCTGTCCACATCGAATTCCCCCCTCATCTCAGGCCTGGTGTGAAAGGCACCTGTCAGCAGACGATGGCATTGGGACGTGTGGGCTGGCAGGACTCGGCATTGGGGCTGCTGCCCACGTAGAGATGCATCTGCCTCCTGGTGCAACGCCAGCGGGGCCGGCTTTGGGAACAATAGAGCTTTGTGCCTGACAGATGTTCGGGCAGAGGAGAAGCAGCATTTGCTTTCTTTTCCTGGGGGCAGTTGAAGCACAGGGAGTGCACTGACCTGATTTCCAGGAGGCTGGTGTTTCTGCAAGTCAGGCTACGAGCGATTTGGCCAAGGTCATGCGGCGAGTGAGTGATGCTGTCAGAAATGGATGGAAATCTCTCTGTGGGTGCTTTAGCTTGATGCTCCCAGCACAACACCTCCATTAGTGCGTGACATGCTAGTGATTCATCCAAGCAGCGTACTTTGCTGATTAGGTTTTATCTCAGTAGCAGCTGGAACAGTCTGTGCGTCTTCCACAAGCAAAGAGCAGAAGGCGTACCTCACTCTGAGCAAAATATGGTCTTTGACCTCTGGGTCTTGGCACTGAATCATACAAAAGGCAATGGTTGCATATGATCCTACTCCTGACTTCATGGTGGGAGGGAAGGAAAGCCCACTTAATTGGTTGCTCAGCAGGAGGAGGCGCATCTCACAAGCTCAGTATAAAAGCAAAGACAGAAGTGGAGTGAAATGGCAGAAGGCACCACAGATTTTCACCATTCTGTGCTACTGAACACGTAGAGAGGAAAGGGCAGGGTGGCAAAGGACACAAACCTCTGGAAACCGGGCATGGCAACTGCTGGACTTGCCTGGGAGTCGTTTCTGCGGCAGTGTTCAAAGTCCGTGTGCCCTATCTGCCTGGGATGTCATTGCCAGTTCCCCTCCGAGATCTGAACTCCTGAGAAGGCTGATTCAGGCTGGGAGGGGAGGTTTGAAGCACGGGAGATGAGGCCAGCCCTGAAGAGGAGGTGCCTCCTCAGCAGAGGGCTGAGCCACATGCTGTGAAGCCTGGCTTGCAGCACGACGACCACGCAAATGAAGACAGGCAACATATTTCCATCCTTGCCCATGTTGTAGGATAAGTTTTCTGACGGTAAACTGGATGCGCTCACCAAGGAGGCCACAGATTTTTTTGAGAAGGCAGCAGCAGGACCATAGGGCCTGGGAGGGAGGGAGGGGGAAGAAGGTACAATTAGCTACTAAATCATTTCAGTTGCCTCCTGAAACCTCTCCCCCAAATATCCTCTCTGAAAGTAGAAGAGAGTGGAATGTGTCTATATGTGTTTGCAACGCAAGGGTATGTGTAAGATGGATGTACATAAAATGAATAAAATGCAATGAGCTACAATAGGGGATTAGAGATTTTAAACCTTTAAATTTTAAACCACAGAATCTTCAGAGATCCTATGGCAGAGATGCAGGAAAGTTAGTCATCTTTTACTTCGTTATCTATAATTCTGCTCTATGAATAATAATTACACAATGTGACAGAGGAAACCTGTGTGCTTTTATTCAAACTTAATCTTTATAGATATGAGGCCAGTATAGAAGATGAGCTACTTGCTTTAATGGTATTATAATTTGATTTAATATTAGAATATGTGCCTGCAGTATCTGCTTTCTAAGCAATGATGAATTGCACTGGAAGAAATGTTCTTTGCTTTATGTCTTATAGCTAGTGATCTGGTTTATTTGGTTTAAAACCCTAAGGCAGCCAATACCTTTCCAATGCTTTAAGTAGTGTTCTTGCATAAGCTCAGAGAATAAAAATTGCTTTCTTTATAAACCTTGCTATAAAATCCTCTGCTGTTGCTTTTTTTCTTCCCACTTCTGCTAAAAGCTCTTCTCTGCTTTGTGCCAGAACGATTTCTGTTTCAGCCTTACAGTCCATCCTTATCCCATCCTTATCCCATTTCTTTCAGCTGACTATTCACACTTAGCTTCTCATGAAGTAGCTCACAGCGCTGTGAACTGCTCAACTGAAAGTCAGCCATAAGTAGAAAACTGTTCTTCTGAGCGTTACAAACATTCGTATTGCATCTTAATTGTTTTCCTTCTCTTCCATCCGACAGGATCTCATGACCACATCGATACTAGAGCAAAACAAGGGAGGCTTTCAATTGAAAATCAATGTGGCTTGGCAGCTGGTGAAAGATCTTCTACAGGGAACTGTAGATCTGTGTGAAGGAGTTGAGCAATCCATCACCAGCAGCATGATTTCCAATTCATTGAAGAACGCTGAAGACAATAAAAAGTGAAGCAACAGTGTCACAGCAAGGAGAAGGGATGTAACCTTTAAATAGCAGGCTTTTTCCACCTCTCTGAAGCATGGGGCATTGGCTCCTTGCAGAAGTAGGACAAAGAGCTTGACGGGCCTGTAGTCTGATCTTTTATGGCGGATCCTAAGGGCAGGGGGGGCTGACACGCTTGTTAGCATTTGACCCAGTTTAAACTAACAGGTTCTGAGAAACAAAGACTCGCTGAGAGGTTAAGGAGAGGGAAAGCTGAACCAACCTGATATTGAGAGAAATATTCACTGTGACTGAAGACACAAATACCTAAGGAAGAAGAACAAATCCGCCAAGCCAAAAACCTTCCCTTGCTGGGTTGCACCACTGGCAATCTAGCCGGTGATGGGACAAAGCTGCTGCCACAGGAGAGCAGATCAAAGCGAAAGGTTCCAGGCAGATCTGGTCTATGCCAATAAGTTTTTTGTGCTCGTCCCAGGCTGAAATTCTCAATCCTACCTTATCCCTGTTCCTTGGAGGAACATGTAAGAAGCTCCTAGTGCTCTGACACTGCTTTGTGTTCTGCTGTGCCAGGGACAAGCCTTATCTCCCCCGGATTATTGTTAATATGCTTTGAATAGGGGACATCCAGCCCATCCATGCCCCTTGTGGAGCTTTAACACCCTTTGTTGGTGAAAGCAAAAAATACTTGTAATCCCACCCAGTTACCTTTGATCATCCCAGATGCGCCTCACAGCACAATCCTATCAGTCACTGCCTCTTCCCAGGCTGTACAAATGCATTTCCATGGCATTTGGCTGATTAGCGAGTACGTGCAGCAGTTTGTGATGCTTTGGGGCCCCATCTTCATTATCCTCTCGCTCTTGCAAGAAGCTCCACAGCCCCTTTGCGGACCTGCCTGTGACCACTGTGAAATTTAAGCAATCAATGTTGTTAGCAGAGCAGAAGTGTTTGGTCTGTCTCTAAAGCAAGGCAGCCCCTCTAGACAGGCACTGTTGACCTGTGCGGGGTAGGTTTGGATGGTGAAAAGACAACCAAAATGCCTAGATACTGGAAAAAAGTAGTGCAAAAAAATCTCAGTAAGAGAAAAGGCAATTATGGACATTGAGGGAACACCTCGGTGCTTTCCTGTGCTGTGCATCATAAGATAGCATGCATCAGGTGATGGCGTGTGATACAGAGAGGTGCCATTGCACTTTGCTCGCGCACCTGATGTGGCAAGACTTCATGGCACAGCAGAGCATGGGGTGGGCACAAAGCGCTCCTGGGTGCTGCAAGCCAACACAACTCGGCTGACGCTGCTCTGCTGTGCAGGCTTGCTCCAGCCAAAGACAAAGTCCTCTGCCGCCTTTTCCTGGGAGCACTTGTTTACACCCGGATAGAAGAAGGAAGTGGCTTACAATGGACCTGGTTGTGTTCCTATCCATTTTGTGCTGACATACATGTAGCTGAAGAGTGAAAGAAGACAAATGAAAAATCAGCTGTAAATGGGTATCCAGTCCACCTCCTGGAGTGGAGGAAAGTATTGCCACTGGGCACGAAAAAAAGGGTTTTGATGTAACTAAAATTCCGCAGCTGAACTCTAAAATTTTTTATTTTAATTGATGTTGGTGTCCAGTGAGCTAACTTTCAAGCCTACTTTCACTGTTAAAATCTCCTACAAGGTACTGATTCCTTAGGATGAGAGCCAGGATGGAGGGAAAAAACATGAGAGCGAAGAAGAGCTATGCAAAGGCAGCATGCGGTGTCTAAAGCTAGACCAGCTTGGAGGGGAAGACTGGAACAACTTAGATGGAGGTGTTTAGATGAGAAAAAACCAGGCCCAGGAACACAACGTGACTTACCAGAGCGCAGACACACTTGGCAGGACCAGGTCTGCTGGCACTGCAAAGGAGGTGAGTGGCCTCATTGGGATGATGTTTGTGCCCAGAAAATCGGTCGTCTTAGAAGAAGAAATCACTGCCCCCATGAAACTCCAAGAAGAGTGTCTGTGGGAGCTGTACGTACAGGAGCGGGAGCTCAAACTCACAGCTGTTCCAGGCACAGGAGTGAGTTTATTAGATTTTATACCTGCAACCTCATGTGTTGTGCTTTATCCCCTTGTTTAACACTGTATGTATTACTGATTTTATTGAGATTGAAGTGTCTGTACGCTGAACTTTGTTCAAGGAAAAAATACTGTCCTGTACAGAAGACCGCTAAACCAAGGCAATCTAGAACCACCTGCTGCCCAAGGAAAAAAGGCCAGGACCGTTGTGCTAAATTTTGGGTTAATCTTAGAAGCAGTCCTAACTCATACATCCTTTAAAGGGGCTGGTGAAGCCTCTATCTTGGACTGCCTGCAGACACCCATGCCATCGGGCCTCCAAAAGAGAAGCCTACAGTAAGAGAACAAAATGGTACTTCTCCACAGTAAGAGCAGTTAGTTTTGAATGAGAGTCAGAGGCTGACTTAACTCTTATTATCTGACCTAGAGCTGAATAAGCAAATACATACAAGTTAATAAACAAACCAAACTAAATAAAATAACCTAGCTCTCAGTGCAAAGTCGAGAAAATAACTGGTCTTCTGGCAAATTCCTACGTGGATCTAACAAGGTTCAGCTTGTTATATCAAGTGCTGCAACCACCAGAATCAGTGATTGTGATAGAGGACTCATCTTTTTTCTTGGATATTGGGGATATTGGGAAGTGAGGAAATCGGTTTAGCTCCTGTCTGCTTTAGTAGAGCACTACTGGAAGCTGAGAAGTAAAAGGGCATAAAACTTGTTAATTCAAAGGGAAGAAGAGAGAGAGATGCTGATCTAGGTTGCCTCCAGGTAGGAAGGAACAGTTATTCCACATACATCTCCAAAATGACCCACCCCGGATGAAATATCAAGTTCCTTGCAGGTGATTCCTTATCAAAGGCGCTTGTTGAATAAGGACAAACATAAATCATAGAAAGAAAAAATGTGGCTCACACTGCTGAGAGATAACTGAAAGAGGTCATAAGAGTCCACAGTAAGCAAAGGATGAGACTGTAATTATTACATGCTGCATGGACCAATCCTAGTAAACAGATAAACACAGAAGGATGAAAGTCCATATTGAATTCAGCAAACAACCTTCTTAAAATACACAGATGGCAGAATTATCTGACATAAGCAGGAATCTCATCAGTTTGGAGGAGAAAATCTCAAAACTTCACAAGAATCATTTCTGTCCCTTTAAAAGTAGGTGCCACTCCCGAACGGATCTGCCAGTGCTTTGGCATCGGGTAGTAATAATGGGAGGGTTTTTAGAAACGGAGATAAAATAATACTGTTTTCTTCCTGGACGCGGCAGAATGGTTACCAGATCTTAAATAAACTGGGAATGAAGAAACATTTTCGATTTTTCTTTGGAACAGAGCGCACGTAGCACAGAAATAGTTCTCCGTCCTGGAAGTTAACGAGGTACCATTGACATCAATCACGGCGCAGGGACGGAGACCGCACAAAAGCCATCCATCAGCCCCCCGCCCCCTCTGTCAGCAGACCCTCACTGGGGTGGGTTTGTTGTCGTTGTTTCCACGTTCGGGTCGGGAAAGGAAAAAGCCATTTCCCCCAGCAGGGTCCTCGCAGAAAACGCTCAGCGCCGGCCGGGCGCCGGCTGATGCTCGGCCCGTTCTGGCTGTGGCGCCTCAGCCGCCGAGTGGCAACATCCCCCTTTTTTTTATTATTTAAATAAAAGCCAACCCCCCTGCTCACGCCTTGGGGGTGATGCTGGGGGGGAGGAACGTTTAATCACCTATTGTGGCAAAACCGTGTGGCAAAGAGGAGGCGCAACGCCGCCCGGGGCTCTCCCGCACCCCTCGCACCCCAAAGGCCGATGAGGGCCGGACATGTCCCGCTAACGCCCCGCAGCGGAGC
>NW_009216446.1:0-3905 GCF_000690835.1 Fulmarus glacialis
CCCCTGCTTTCCGCCCTCCCACTCATCCCTCCTGGACAAAGCGGCTCCCAGCTGCGGGACCCGTGACACACCCCCTCCAAAAGCGACCCCCCCGGTCGAGGGGAGCGGGGAATCGGCCCCAGCGCCCGCGGGGCCGCGCAGCACCCACGACCGGCGGCTTGGAGGGTTTATTCCGCATTATTCCGCCACCTCGAAGCTACGGGCAGACCTGGGTAAGAGGCAAGGCGAAGGGGGGGTTCAAGGCTCCTGCATTCCCGCAGGGCGATGCGGAGATCGGAGCCACCGCCGAGGTCGGACAGTGAAGTCAGCAAATACAGAAAACAGATTAAGGAAGTTTTTCAGGTTTGTTGTGTTTTGGTTTTCTCTTTTTCTTTCTTCTTTTTTTTTTCTGTTTTTCGCAATGTCAGCTCCCTAATCTCCTCTTTTTAATTGCAGAAAACCGGTGCGATTGCCACAGAAGCAGTATCTGCCGTGCAGATGCACCTTTGTTCCCTTCGGCGTTAACCCCCCCCCGCCCCCCGCCGCTCGGGCACACCAACAGCCCTGCGTGGCGAAAGGGGAAAACCGGCTATTTTATGTCTATATTTACGGACGGCCGAAAGGCGGAGGCATCCTTGGATAAGGAGAAATAAACATAAATTTATCCCTGCATAGACAAATCAGAGCTTCACTGAAATTAACTCATTTGGGAGCTTTCTGAGCCTCCCTCGCGAAGTTTCTGGGGAAAGTGGTGTTGCCAGAGAGGGTGCGACATCTGAAGGAGCCTTTGGTGGCGTGAGACGCCCGCTAGTCAGGGACCTGCGGCCGGCTCCCACGCACCGTGGTTTTGCTGCAGCGCACAGTGCAGAGCGGACCCCAGGGCTGGCGGGCGATTAAAAAAAAAAAGAAATTTAAAAACCCCAACAAATTAAGGTTAAAAGTGGATTTTTTTTAAAAAGTCCTTAAAGTCTGAGAAACTAAGACGAAAGGATCCCCCACCCAACAGGCAAAGTGCCTTCCAGTCCTTCGTGCGCTCTCTGCCATTAATGATAGCCACGTAGAAATAAATTCAAGCAGAAAACCTCCTTGGTTATGTGTGTCAGGTGTCTTAAAATTTCAAATCAATCGTGAGGCACAGCAGAGTTGCATATTATTGCTGGCTAATCTTGCTTTCTGTGAAATAGTATTGGCAGTGGATTTTATGCATCTGTATGTGTGTCTATAAATATATGCATACGTGTCTTTTTGTGAATATATAAGCTTAAAAAAAAATTATACACTCACATGTCAACATATGTGTAAGTGAAAACGTTACTAGAGGAGTCAGAGGGCCTGTCTGCATCTCCATCCCTGCTAAAACCTGTTAAAAGCTACGAAATCGCAGAATGGCGTGAAACAACAAATACGGTCCCATGCTAACGATTACTGAACCTCAAAATCACTTATCAAGCTACTGGACCATTAAAACGACACAATTTTAAGTTACATTATTGAAGTCATACAAATTTCCCCCCCACAAATGTAAATCCTGTTTTGCAGAATTCTGGTACCAACAAACGACCTCAAATTAATCGAAACATAACAACACACGGTCATATCTGAAGTTACGGAAATAATAGTCGAGCCTGTGCTAATGTGTTTTGAAAACGACCCTTGTATTACACTTGTATCTTCGGGGAAGGGAGGAGAAACCACTTTTTCTTCCCAACAAACCTTACAGCAAAGATATTTTCCAAAAAAAAAAAAAAAAAAAAAATCCACGTCAAGCAGTCTCCCTATCCTACACTTCTCTTATGTCTTTTTAAAGTCACTGTTCAACAATACAGATCTTTGACACTGAAAACAGATCCATTTTAATACTACAGTCGAGCAATCCTGCAAATTGTTCTGAAATGTTTTGATAATGGCATACAGGACGGAAAAGCTAATTTTCAGTTACCAAAAGCAGCCATCTTACGTCCTGTTTAAGGCTTATCAAGTACTACCCTTTTAACGAAAATATTTTTTTAAATTTTTTTAAAGGTATTTCAAAATATTTACGTGAGTCATTTTATCATCTAACGAGTATTTCAGTAGTAAGTTTAGAGGTTAATTAAATACTACAAGGAGACAAACTATAGAGAGCATAATATTGGGATTTCCTCTCCTGTAAATAGGCAAAAAAGGCGCACGAGGGGCAGGGGTGGGGGGTGCAATGGGGAGGTGGCCTGGAAGTAACCTCATTTACAATTAAGGGGTCGGAAAAAAGTTGTCTGGAATTATGTTAAAAATGAAGCAAAAGCGATGAATAGAAATAGTTGAACAGTATCCTTCTACTCTTCAGCTTAAAATGTCAGTAAATTTGCAAAGTAATTATCCTCATTACACATAGTGGGTAAGAACAGGAAAATTTAGAACCTTAATTTTAGACCTTTAAAAGTTGTGCCATAGAGATTTCTTTTGAACATAAAAATGACGAACCCCCCACCACCACCAAACCAAACCCCCAAAAACCCCAAACCCAAAGCCACCCAACAACCTGCAATAATAAAGAATAAATACTTCTGTTTCTGTTTTCTTAGTCGGGTGATATAAACTTGCGCAGAGCGCATTTCTAAATGTAATATGCTGCCCTAAATAGCTGTGAAAATATCCCGAGGTATTTTCACATTTTTCTTAGAAACCCTCCAAAAAATTTTACATGCATGTTATTTTGGTCCCTCGTTTTAAGCTATGGAGTCATCAGAACGTAAAACCACCTCATGGCTCTGGATAATCACCTAACAGTTTACAAAAAGTAATTAAGCATTCGTCAGGCAACATATTCCCTTCCTTAAAAAAACAAATAGCAAAGCAAAGACAAATAATAAATAAACACACACTCACACGACAAGCAAACCAAATAAAATCTCTCCCATCGTCCTAAGAAATAAGTAGATTTAGATGTTGCAAGAAAAGCACATCACGGCGCGGCCGATTTTCTGCCCGGGTGGGTAGCTGTCGGATTGCCTCGATCAGCCGGTTTTTGAGGTCGGTCCCCTCCTCGGACCCACTCGGGGTTCAGAAGCATCTTCGTGGACGTGAAGGACTCTCTCTCCCTAACACTGCTCGAGGAGTGTTAAAATTTTCTTTGTTCCATCTATTTAATCAAGCAATTTAATTTTGAACAAAGTTTGAGATTAGAACCCGTCTCTCTAAATTGGAAATAAGGGCAAAAAGAGCTGTTTTCTCTTTATTTCCAAACTTATTTTTTCCCCCGAAATAGATTTCCATCTAATCCGAATATGAAGCCACCCTCTTCCTGCAAACTGTGGCCCGAAATATTATGGGTTCGGGGTTCGCTGTCTCCGAGCTGCCAAAATGTTTATGCATTACTTTTGTGACTGTCATGTTGTTACCTCCTGTTATGTAAGGAGTACGGTTAGGCAAAAGGGAAAATCTCATCTTTTTTTAGATTAAACACACACCTTTGTCTTACACCTCCCCAGCCCCTTCAGAATCAGATTTTCAGCACTTTTCAGTGACTATTTTAGACCTAACTGGCATTTTAGAAGAACTTGATCTACCCGATGAAAAACTGGGGGAGGGGCGGGGGGGGGGGAAAAGAAGCGGTATTTACACCAAGTGTGAAAATAGAGAGAAAAAAAAATGCCGAACTGCCTAATCCATGAGAGGGTTTTGTCCTTGCTACAGCGAATTTACTTCGAGATAATCAGCACCTTCATATTTAAGTTCGAGATTCGAGATTCGAGCATTTCAGGCCAGCCAGAGTTCGTAGTTTCTTTTTCCCCCATTTAGTGTAAGATGAAGAAATTAGGCCTACTATAAATGCAAGAAACGAGGGTTTTGAAGGTAACAAGGAAAATTGGATATTGTTTCTTCATATTTTTATATGTTTATACATATATATGTATATACATACACATGCATGTGTGTGTGTGTGTGTG
>NW_009216447.1:0-334 GCF_000690835.1 Fulmarus glacialis
AGGAACAGTCGGACCTACAACTTTTATATTTAAATGACTCAAGAGTGGAGGCGAGTTCCGGAGACGAAGCTGAACCTTCCTCGCATCCCCCAAACCCTCTTCTGTTGCTTGTCTTTCCTTCAACTTTCTGCAGCAAGATGGCAAAAGCTTCTTGTCACCTGCCACAGACCGGGGAAGTTCTGGGTGCACGTGAGCCTCATGGGGGTCTCTGCGCCCCCGTTTTACATTTGGCATACTGCAAAATTACCAATCTTACAGTCAGCTCATATTTAGCCCAAAATTGCCAGTTTATTTTTAAAAGCCCTGAGGCCAAGGCACACATTCTTTCAACATT
>NW_009216447.1:370-707 GCF_000690835.1 Fulmarus glacialis
CACTATGAAATTCAAATCAATAACTTGAAAATGAAATTGCCCTCGAACTGATTATAAACAAAAATTAACCCAACCAGACTGCTTCCACTGAAGGTGGGATTGGGGCACCTCATAGCTTGCCTTCGAAATATTGCCTGAGCCCCTTGTCAGTAATTAGCTGTAACGAGGTGCGAGGTGCCAATATAAGGAACCAGCCGGGGAGCAGCCTTCTTCCTTTCTTTCGTTTTGCAGCTTCTCCTCTCCAGAAGTCCCTGGGTGGATTTATGGCCTCGCACCAAGGCGGGGCGTCGCCCCCGGGGCTGCGCGGCGACGGGACACCGAGATGGCGGCACCGGCC
>NW_009216448.1:0-13364 GCF_000690835.1 Fulmarus glacialis
ATTCTATGATTCTATGATTCTATATGCTTGCAAGTGCAGGGAACACTCAACAAACCAAGTACCCTAAAGAAAAAAAGCCTGCCTCCATACTTGGAAAAATCACCGTTATTTTGTTGAAAAACTGGGGAACGAGCACAGAGAGCTGCAGCCAGTGAGGTTACTAGGGTGTATTTTATTTCACATTTGCAGTGGGCTGAGGATGCTTTCCTGGGTCAGTTAATATAGGCCAGCTGACAGCCACTTATTAAACCACAATGAGTCAAAAATATTTAAGTGACTTGTGTGCACACCTGTGAGAAGAGAGAGAAGGAAGAACTGCTGAGCAAGACAACCTTGCCTATTCAGTCTGAGGAGAGTGAAAGGGTCGCTGGTGAGGCAGCAGAAAGCGTGGAGTAGAAGGACCAGCAGCTCTGGTGTGACTTGGTTCCTTTTGCTTCATGCTTTCTGCGAAGCTTGCAGAATGTTTTTTGCTGCCCTTTCCTGGTGATCGGGAATGGTGGAAACAAAGGATAGACTCTCTATGTCTCAAGAAACAGCCAAGCAAAATGCTACTTCTGTTCATTTATTATTACCGATGTCTGTATAAATATCGCATTTGCAGAGATGGGTGTTACGAGACTAGAGGGCCCAGGGATTAACTTGTTTTAATAGAGAAATGGACCTCTGAGAACAAGTCAGGCATGAAGGAAAGGGAACTGCTCAGGTTATTGGCTAATGCAAACTCCTTTTCAGTGTCCCCTTAACCTGGTGCTTTTCTTCTTGTCACTCCTGACCATTGCTCAGAAACTTCATACAGAGAAAGTAACTGAATATTTTAGATTTTAAAAACTTTACAAATCACTCCATAGATTATGGTGCATGTTTAGGCCAAGGACAGAATGAAAGAAATTTTGTTGGTTTTACTGATCAGCTATGGGTTGAGGATTTTCAGGCTATCTTAAGGCTTCAGGGTGGTAAATTATTTGTTGTTGTTAGGTTTTTTTTGAGATTGGCTGCAGCTATCTTTTATTTTCAGGCCCTAGGAGCTTTCATTTAATTTTTGTCAGCTTTATCTTTACTTCTTCCTGAATATAATAAGAGTTCCAAAAGTATTTGAGTGCATTGCATAGACACTGAAATCAAAGCAGTAGAACAAAACCCCCAAATTTCTCTACCTACTTCTTGTGGACTCTTTTCTTCAGCTTTTGAAGATGTATCTTTTGATGCTTTACAGGCATATTTCACCTAGCATGTTCTAGGGTGGTCTGAGAAAAGGGTATAGGGTTTAATCTTCTACCAGTCTCTTTTGTGCCTGTGATACAAGGTTGTTTTGCAGTTTTTTGTGCAGACTAATTTTGAACCACAAAGAGATTGCAGGCCAGAAATGTTATTTTATAAAAATAAAAATAAACCTTAAACTTTTAATCAGCTGTAACAATGTAAAATTGCTATAACTAGCACCGGATACTGGACCTCCTTTATCTATTGAGTCAAAATGTTTGTGTTATTTTGCTCCTTTCAAGGTTCAGATGGGTTGCATGTTTTCAGACATTAACAGATTTTTCACATGATGGAAAAAGGAAAATAATA
This sequence comes from Fulmarus glacialis, assembly GCF_000690835.1. Taxonomy (NCBI): domain Eukaryota; kingdom Metazoa; phylum Chordata; class Aves; order Procellariiformes; family Procellariidae; genus Fulmarus; species Fulmarus glacialis. The sequence goes on from NW_009216448.1 coordinate 1,570, forward strand.
CCATGTTTCTTATTTTAGTTGATACGAGGTGGCCATGAGCAATTTTTTGTGTGTATTGTAACTGAAACTAACAAAATAGATATTTTAATGAGCCAGGTCAGCTGGAGGAGCTGATTAGGTCATGCTGCTCTTTCTGGATTTGAGCTGTTTGTTCAGCAAAGTATGGCTGTGTTTTTCCCAGTGGTTTTGAGCAACATTATCTGATTTGTAAATTCTGAGGTATTTTCACTTGAGGATCACTAGTTACACATCAAAGGGTTATTTTTTCCAGTTACTTTATAGGATGCTTTTTTGTTTGTTTGGTTTTTTTTTGTTTTTTGTTTTTTGTTTTTATGTATACCTAGCTTATGTCTGCAGAGTAATGTAGATTGCCATGGGACTAGCTGTAGTTAGTTGCATTCTATAAATGCTGCTGCACTATTTCCAGCACTAAAAAATAATTGTGATGCTTTACGAGGTGACAGTTGACTCTGGCTGCTGTATACTAATGTGGAGTATGGAAGGCATCAGTATTGTATCCACGAATATGACTCATTTTCCTAACTATTCTTATGTTGTGGGTGGTATAAATTCAAGGGGTTAACTCTTGCTTCAATCTGTCCGTCTAGAAAAAGGAGCAGTGAGGTAAATTGTTGAGTCTTGCAGTACTCTTTAACCGTAGACACAATAAGGTAGTAATTGGTCAAAATATGTTTTCTGTCTTAAAAACAAAGCTGGATATTTGAAACAGCAAAGCATGAAATTGTGAGATTTGGTTCTGTTGAAAATTACTCATATAGATATATTTCATGCGGTTTTTGCAGATAAAGCCCAGAGGATGTTGTGGAGTGGTCTGATAAGTAGGGACATAATGTTTTCCTGTACAGTGGGGCACAGGACAGAGACCTTCAATGCTATTACAGGGTGGAAACATCCATTTATTCTGATACATGCTCATGTTTGGCGGGGGTGGGGGGAAGTTCTGCCTTGAAAAGGACTTACGAACTTGTTCATGGCAATCTTTGGCCATAGCTGTACTGTCTCCTATTCTGGAGTTTTTGCAGTCCTGCCAAAGTAGTTCAGATCTCTCCATGAGGCTCTATACATCCTGAGGAAGGTATGGGCATATCCTAAGAAAGGAGAAACTGGAAGATAGCTTAAATCATGAGTGCAGACTTTCTTCATTACTTTAATCAGAATCTCTAAGCTCTGTGTTTCTTTGGATAAACAAGAAATGAAAAGATTGGGTTTTATCTGTGCAAGTGTAGGCATCGGTCAGTTGAGTACTAAGGCAATATGGGTCCTTCTGAAGTAGGCAGGTCAGTAAGAAAGAGGGGTGAAATTCAGAGAACGCCTCCAGGAGTAAGAGGCCATGGGACTGCTGGTAAGGCCCCTGGGGACTTTCTTTTAGAAGGAATCCCTGAAAAAGGCTTATTTGTTTGTTTCAAATACTAGTCCTGTCGTTTCTCAATGTTCTTCTGTGCTTTCCAAACACAGAGCATGTTTCCAGGTGGCAGCTGAGAGCAGTGAAGCACAGAACTTGCCCTCTGAGTTCAGGCTACTTGCTTAAGAGGAGGGTTTCTGAGTTAATGGATCTCCGTTGGCTGTGCTGTGGATGAGGACGCTGGGGAGACGCGTGCAGGGCTGTGGGGTGCAGCACTGCTGCCCTTGCTGCCGCCTCCGCGTCTCCCGGCCCCGGGATGACCGCTCCCAGAGAAGACCTCCTGACTGAGACTGGGGTATCCGCTATCTTCATGCTACTTCGCGTGTCTTCCCAGCAGAGAGGGACTGAAGTGTAACACGTGAGAAACACGCTCAGAATTGTACAAGTGAACACAGTCACTACACTATATAAATTGCTTGTCACAGGTCAGCACATTCTCCTATTAAAGTATTTTACATAGGTTAGCTGATCATCAGGCAAAAAGTGTTTGCATTTGCTAATAAGTTAGTGTGCTTTTGTAATGCAAAGCATTACAAATAAGCATTGCATTATAAATAATTCTTACAAATAAGAAGCTTAACTTCGATGGCAAGCAGGTGTTAGTGATGTTAGCTTTGTTTACCCTTGGAAAAAGGTGGATGCAGTTGTCAAACACAGGCAGCATACCAAAGCCAAGTGAGTGTGAGCTAAGTTGAGATAAAAACTTTTTTTTCGGAGTGGACTTGTAGTGAAGCATCCTTTTTCTGATAACTCTGTACATTTATTTAAATTTGCATTTCATCTGAGAAAGCACCAGACTTGTTAAATTGTAGGTTTTACAGACGTCACCAATGTTTTGTTGTTTATTCCCCTTGCCTATCTAGGCTGGATAACTTTCCAGAGACAGCTTTGTTAAAACAAATAGAAAATACCCTTGTGAACCCTTCTGGCTTTCACAAACTGCAGTTTGGAACTATCCCACCTGTTGCTAGTAGGCATAGCATGGCAAACCTGTATTGTCTGGAATTTCGGTAATTCAGGCATTTCTGGTTGTAGATGAAGTCTTTCTATTCTTTTCATTACACCAATTGCAAAGTTATGGCAACTATATTTTTAGGTACATACATATTAACCAAAGGAGCTGGCAAAAGTAGTGTTGATTTTTTTTTAATGTTTTTTAACGAACTGGCTGAGGCTATTAAGAAAAGTCAGAAATAGGTCTGCATGGCACAAACCGGAAAAAAGCAACTTCCTCAATCACAATATTGAAAAACGTACTGCCAGTGTGAGAATGAATCAGCATAAGAAAGCTCCAGATACTACTTAAGAAATAAAGGCAGAAAGATAACCTGCAAAGCAAAAATGGTTTTTGTCTGTCCATCTCCCCAGTAAACTGAAGATGGGAGCACAGATGGAGCCGTCCCTTGCTGGCTTCTAGGCTTGTGCAATCTGTCTTTGTACCTTGTGGGTCACACACAGGTGTGGAGTGCCGTGACAAAGTGCAAATGGGCAAGATGGGCAACGGGGAAGGACTTTGCTTTTTCTTTTGCTATGATACTGTTGCTCTCCTCTCCAGAAAATAAAGCTGTGTTTAGTAAAATATTTTATTTGCTTATTATCTGTTAAAAGATGCTACTTCACAAATGCTGAGTTTTACCTCTCTGTAGGACAGGATGCTTGGCTTGTTGCTGTGATGATATCTAACTTTCTGAACTTGGGTTTGCTATTAATGTGAGGCAAGGTATGTGCATTAGATGCTTAAATTCTGGTGTTATGTCAGGTCTCCCGACCTTCTGTCTCATAAAGTATAAGATAAAGATCAACAAACTTTATCAAGGCATTATTAAAGGACAGGCAGCTTAATTAATGTTGTAAAGAACTCGCCAGTGGAAGGATTATGCAAAAATGATGTGAAATAAGAAACAAAGCCACTGTACCAGCTTCTGGTGATTGTATTTTTGAATTTCACATAAAGCTTTTGAAAAGCTGCGACTTTAACAATTGCAAACTTCATCTTTTAAAGCTCTCCTTTAAGCATTAATTGAGATTTTAGTGGACCACAATTTAATGTTTAGCGAATTCTCTAAATAGCTATCCTAGGTATCAGTTTCCTTAAAACCTGTTTTTTTCTTAAAAGCTTTGAAGACCAAATCGGTGTAAATTGATGTTTACAGGTTCTGGGATGCTTTCTCATACTTTTGGTTTGAAGATCCTTCTAAGAGCAGAGAAATGGAGGAAGAATAGGAAGAAGGTGAAGAGGCAGAGCAATTTGGTAGTGTGAAGCACCAAGAAGGAATAGCGGGTAGTAGTGGAAAGTATTCCCTTTTCTATTTGCCAAGCAATGCAGTCTTTCTAGGTGATTGTCAGGGTGCCAGAGAGAGTGCTGTGTTCCTGGTCTTTATACGGTCTCTCTGGGAACATGCTCTTTTAGCCTCGGGGTCCTCCTTTTTTTCTTTTTTCCCTAAGGATGAACCCATACTCATTGGCTGCGTCGTTGGTTTCAGCTGCTTGGTTTTAACATCTCATGATTCTTCTAGCAAAAGAACTTGAACTCCTGTGCAAGATTTAGCTTTGGGAGGTATGCGGAGAGCAGAAATTTTACAGCAACACATGGTGACCTTTTCAAAACAAGCCAATGTTTATCAGTCAACTTGAATACAGCACGTTCTGTTCTTGAGCTGCAGCATTGAAGAAAAACTTTTGTCTGTGCTGGCAGTGTTACCTGCCTCTCTGGCAGACGTGGCCAGGATTTTGCCTGCCTCGGGATGCATGGAGCAGCCGAACCCTCAGCCAGATACGTGTTTCATGTCTTAAGTCTGTTTGCATGTTCTTTTTTTGAGCAGATGATAAAAAGCAATGTTTAGGCAGCTAATGTTGAGATAATTAGTTTAGAAGACTAGTTAGTTCGTGTCAGCTGGGACTTGATTTAATGGGTGTTACCCATTTCTTTTTTTGTCCTCTGTCCTAGGGAAAGGATTTTAACCCTTCTGTCACACAGTGTATCAGCATGTGGATAAACGGAGCGATAGAGACATTTCATAAGTGTAATTTAGAAATTTCCATGTTCAACATGGATACGTGTCAGCGTTTGCCTACTGTTGAGCCCCACCGGGACACCTCTGCATTTACTATTAATGACATTTATTTTCTTTACGTATGGGAACTTATAAGTAGTATGTTTTAGCTCAATATCTTAGTTGATGGTCTAGTTGGTCTAGTTGCAGGGAGACTCAAGGTTGAATGATTGTGCAGTCTGACTTTGGAATTCATTTGGTATGCTGCTATGCTCCAAGGAAAGCATGAGGTGTTGCTATTTAGGAAGAACATTTCCCCCAACCCCTTTCCTAAATAAGACCAAGTGGGGACCGTGTTTGTATTCTGGTGGATGCTGTAGTGGTTGCCCAGAGAAGGCTGGTAGTCTGAGGTGCAGAATCCAGGGCAGGAGCTGTGGTTACTGCTGGCAAAAGCTTTACAGGAGCTGGATGCTGGGGGCTCCGCGGAGGGAGCTGGTGAGGTCTGGGAGCAGAGCGATGTTCACATAACACTCTCTCTTCTGAACTTGGGGTAAGGGAGCAGAATGCCAGTTTCTGACATATAAAAACCCCACAACCTTCTCTCTGCCAAAAGTGGGTTAAAATCAGGGTATGAGTTATTTCCTTGCCATGAACATGGGGGTCTCCATGTTCAGCTATAGAAGTGCTGAGCACTGGCTGATTTGCAACGGTTGCTATCAGTAACTACTCTGGAGAGGGAAGTTAGAAAATTTCAGTATTGAAAAATATCCTGTAATTTGCAGGATGACATTAACACCCCCCCCCACCCCCCCCCCCCGTTTTCTTGTACTAATTCCCTGTGCTGATTTGGACTATAAATTTATGGAAGTGGCATAAAATCAAAATGTGGCAAAAATAGTAATTGAATGCAAGATTTCAGAAAAATTGTGATTAAAATCTTGATGTTTAATTGTTTAAGTACCGTTTATGTAAACTCATACGTGGGTTTATATATAAACCTGTATATATGGGAGAAACTTGGTATGTGGGATATATGATGACAGTGTACAAACTGAATTAGACTAAGTAAAGTAAGAACTGCTGAGGCAGTTCGGACTGAAAATTCATCTAAATCAAATGGAAGAATATTGTAAAATCTTAAACTGAAACTCTGTTTGCTAGCAAGGGTTTTAATTCTGTTAAAATGCATGAAACATTTGGCTTTTGAAATGCAAAGGCAAAATTAGTTTTAGTGACTTAGAATCTGATGAATATAAGATACTCTTATATGGATAATTTGACATGAAGAGATTTTTTTTATAATTAGGGTAATAAATCCTAGGATGTGTTGATTTAGCAGGATTAGAATGTGTCAAGTAAAAGGAAAAAATGTTTGGCATTTATAATCAAATTTTAGGATAATTATTTTGATATAATGTCTGGCATGTATGTTCAAGTTAAGTAAAGATAATACTGGAATTCAGTTTTCTTGCAAGCGTTAGATTAAACCAATAGAATATTGTATTCCGAATTTACTGTGTGTCATATATACCATATATGGTATGTGAATAGGTGTGAATAGGTGAATGCTAGCCTTGGGGAGAGAGATGCTGGAGTGGTTCTTGGAAGCTGTTCTTACAGGTGATGTCTTGGTACCTGCTTCTGACCTTAATTTAGGCAATGAATTTGGGTAACTCTTTCGGGTTTTATGGTATCAGTTCAACTCCCTATAATCGTGTGATCATTGAGCAAGACAAAGCCAAAAATAAAGAACTTTGATCTTTAATAAATAATTATAATTTATTCCAGTAAATCCTACCAGTCTGCACTAATTTTGGACTCAGAAATTTCTGAACTATGGAAGGGTTGTATTCAAATCAAGTCACTTTTTTTTGATGCGCTGATGTAACACTATGAGTTCTTTTTGTCTTTGAAAGTTTTAAGTAGCCAAGATTTCGTAAGCAACAGCAATAAACTACAGAGGAAGTCCTAGCAATGAGCGAGGCTCAGATTTCTGAAAATAGGAAGTGCAAAGAAAAGGGAGCAGGGAAGGCAAAAGTGGTATTGATATAAACTTTGGTAATGTCGAGGCAGAGACTGATGTATGCAGCTTTAGGAGAGCTCCTGCTGGTTGTCCTGAAGGACTTAAAGGAGATACCTAAAAAAGAAGAAAAATTCCAACTAAAAGCAAAAAGAACTGAAGTAAGTTTATAGCTTCACTTTCACCTGCACTGTGCTTAAGCAAGAAGCAGAAATCCACAGGACAATGAATGAGACAGCTAATCTGGCACTGCAGGGGTTTATGTGGTGTAGGATACCTACGTAAAGACAGGAGATTGACTTTCCATGTTACCACAGTCTGTTCAAAATCTAGATGCAAGAAATAAATAAAGGAATTCATAGAAAAGTGAAAGAATGGTTGCTTTTTATTGGAGGGACAACAGGGAGAGTCTCTCTTTTAATAGCAAGTAGTGTCCTTTAGTTCTGGCAGATTGATAAAATTGAAGATCAGAAAATTCTGTCATACCTTCCAGTACTACGTATTATTAAGTTTCTGGAAGAAATAGAAAAATGGAGAACTCATGGACAAGAAGATAAATGTGTAAAAATAAGTATGTGGTATGCTAATCTCTTGTGAGCCCAAGAAGAAAAACTATTTTAAAAAGCATAGAGGGTGGTTTTTTAATTTTTCTTCAAGGGTTTTCTTACATGTTAGGAAGCAAAGTTTTTATCATTTCATCTTCCTGAATTATTTAGATTTGAAAACACAACGAAACACATTTATTCTTAGAACGTAAGTTGTTTGGGTATTATGAAATATAAAATAAGAACTGCAATTAAAAAAAAAATAGGTTGGAACACATTAAAACAAAGAAGCCAGATATGGTAGACGCAGGAAAAAAAAGTGTGCCCTAAACTTCAGTGAGCTTCTTAAAAAAGTAACATTTCTGAACGTGCCCCCTCCCGGCTTTGGTTCATAAAACATAAAACATGCTAGAAGAGACGAGAGATATTTTGCACATTTTTGTACAGATACATGCAGGCAAAAGATTCCAAACATGACTATGCTTTTGTTGTTTAAAAAAAAAAAAAGTTTTAAAGTAAAATCTAAAATCTTTTAGAATTCTGATATGCAAAATAATGTTTTCGTACTACTGACTAATTTACTACTTACTTCATTGGAAGGGTGAACTCAAACACCTTTCATGTTTTTTGCTTTTGGTTTGGTTTGGTTTGGTTTGGTTTTTAAGGTCAACATGTAGAAAAACAACAAAGGAACATAACCAAGCGTTAAAACAAATGGAAGGGGATTTTCTCTGAATTCTTCTAATAATGCTTAAAAAAAAAAACAACCAACAAGAACCAAAACCCCCCCACAAAACAAACCAAACAACAAATGCAGGGATTCACATGATCCCCTGGTACTTGGACTTTTATAAGGCATTTGGGACCCTGAAGACGGGGGCATTAACCTGATTAATATAAACAGACATTCTTCAAGTTGGGAGTACTTGATAAATTTCCAGTACTGCTTTTATCTGCCTGAATTCCTGTTTGTATCAGCTCAGATCTGTGTGAGTTGAATCCCTATTTGTGAGCGTTTTTCACATATCGGTCTCAGTACTTGATAAATTTCCAGTACTGCTTTTATCTGCCTGAATTCCTGTTTGTATCAGCTCAGATCTGTGTGAGTTGAATCCCTATTTGTGAGCGTTTTTCACATATCGGTCTCAGTTAAGTGTTGAAAAATGTCTATGATTCCTGTTTTTGAAGCCACAATATATATTATTTTTACAATTCCCACTGAAGAGCTCATTCAGAAGAGGTGGCAGTAGATCCCAGTTCAGCAAACTGTTTGGCATCAAAGCATACCTAAAAGTGCTTTACTGATGCATTGTGTAGATCTCAGTATCGTCTCTTTGTGGAAGATGTGACAGCCTGTAATTCTTCATCTGCTAGTGGCCATGTATGCACATTTGCTGATAGAGCACCTGGCAAGGTGGAATACTGTATTAGAAAACGAGAATTGTATTTGGCAGAGTTTATTATTGTCTGCGCCTTTGCATTTGAGTGAACTGTTCTAGAAATAAAAAAAACTGCATCAGCCGAGCACTGCAGTTACGATTTTGCTTTTTTGCCAGCTGGAAGAAGTGGAAATACAGCCTGATGACCATGTGTCTGCTTGTTTATGAAGAACTTTTTCAGGGATATGATTTCTGTGTTAGGTTTTTTTTTAATGTTTTTTTATAAAGTATTTTTCAGAAAAAAAAAAAAATTGCAGGACAGAAGTTGTGTAGGGAGTTTTTCACTGATCGTGTGACTGGACTGCACTATGTCCAGACTTCATCTCCTAGGTGGGCTCTTTTGCTCGCTTGCCAAGTTTAGTTTATTTGAAGGTCACAGCTGCTGCTCAGCAGCCAGAACTTAACAAGAAGTCAGATTGCTGCACGGAGCGTGACTGGCAGAGCTTGTACCTGCTTTGCTCTCAAGACAAACACCACTCAAACAGTGCTGGGAGTATACTTGTAAATTTTAATTCCACAGGCTCAAGCTAATCTTGTTTTTTTCTTGCCTACGAGATAAATGAAAGTATTTAGCCCAGCTACAGAGCTGAACGAGGAAAGAAGCAGCGTGTGAAAGAAGCATCTGTGTTATGAATGTATATGAATACATGTATGCTTCTGGAAGTCTTCTCGGGGCTTTACGGGCACGTATGAAGAAAAGAGTCTTGCTAAGAGGAGTAAGTGGTTTAAGTAGGTAAACCCAAATAATTGCATGATCTGCTTCTGATGAGAGACTGCGTGAACTTTTCTGTCAGAATATTCCTGTTCATATGAACTAACTTAATAATTTAGTAATTGCTTTTCTGTTTGGTGTTTAGGGCTTTTTTTGGTTTGTTTGTTGCTTTTTTTTTAAATCGTTTACTCCTGCACTTTTTCTGTGCTGTGATAACCCTGTTTTGTTTGTGTAGATTCCAGTAGTGTTAAGGCTCTCCTGCTAACAGGTAATGGTTTCTGTGGGAGGGGTGCTAATCCACGTGCTGGGAAACCTGGATGCTGCCAGTCACTCACTGAAGTCGTTTCACCAAGTCCTACCTTTCTGCTTCTGTTTCTATGATAATAGTATGCCTTACTCATCAATGTCATAGTGGTAAACATGAGTTAATTATTAACCACCAATTTCTCTATCAAGTACTGTAGCTTGAACAGTAAGAATCTCGGCTTGGGTTAACCAGCACGAGCATTGCTGCGGGTTCTCTTGGCAGTTTATTCAGCTGGGGCTAAATTTGGCTCCACAGTTGAGCTACCTAGCTAGCTTGAGTTAAATCTCAGCCAGCTGCAGCTGCCGCAAGGTGCATCACACCTAAAACTGATGGCATTTTGGCCAAGATTCGGAGACTTGATTCTGTTTTTGGAAAACCATGTAACTTATTCTTTAAATAATAACAAATGCTGAACTTTGCAGTGAACCATCATCCAAAACAAAATGCAGTACAAATTTACTTCATTACGTCTCTGGAGTGGAATAGAGTCTCAAAATAATCATCTTTATTTAAATGAGGCAAGTCTTCCACTGTAGAAGTTTAATTTATGACTTTGACCTCAGTCTAGTAAAATACTTTAACATGTACATAATTTTAAGCATATAAGGGAAGAGTTGCATGGATTTGTGTTCTGGTGCCAACCAACAGCAGGCCCTCATTATTTCTTCACTCCCAGAAGTATTTTTGATCCTGCTGATTTTTTACTCAAACCCAGTAGGTGTATTCTGAATCTCTCCTGAATAATGAAAGTAGTGAATTTCACTGAACTACAGTGATTCTGTTGTGGTCATTCCCTGAAAGCAAACATTTTTCTGCATACGCTGCTTCAGAGAAATTCTGGTTCAGTATTTTTAAAGTTAATGTAGAAGTAGTTTACATTAAACATAATGTCTAGTTAGTAACCTTCAACAAACGCACATTGCTTTTCAAAAAGTGCATGTGTTCAAATGTGTAGCACATATTTTCAGATTCATTTGTAACAACTGAGACATTTCCAGCTTTATGTGTAACAGCTAGGGCATTTCTATTTCTTCTAAGAGTGATGGGGGGGAGGGGATGAAAGTCTTTAAAATAATTCTTCGACAGAAGTTATCTATGAATGAAATTCCCCAAAAGGAACGCTAACGTTAAGTTCCAGGAAGGAAGAGGTATATAATCTCTTACAATGCAAGAATATCACAAAAAATGTGTATATGCATGTTTGTGTTACTATGTTTCTAAATAATCTGACCTATCACACAGTCAGTTTCTGAAAGCAGATCTATTCCAGATCCTGGTTGTTAATTTATGTTTATATTGTTGTTCTTGTAGTATGCAAAATGTATAGTCAAGATGTTATTTCACTTTTCAAGTATATTTTTTATCTGAGGTGACAAATTGAGTATATGCTATACTAATTATTTTACCTGACCGTTTTTACACTATCTTTTAAAATTTTGAGAATTCTGTCAAATAGTTGGGAACAAGTAGAGCAAACATTTGTCCGGTTTCTAAGAATAAGGCAAAAAAGTCTGTTTGTTAGAAAAGGAATGTTCTTTGCTAACAGTGGTCCTACAGTTTCCGTATCTCTCACAGTTAAATGTTAGAGAGTTTGTGCACAAGTTACAGGTTACCAATATCTTTAAATGAAGCACCTCTCTGTCTTCCATCCCCAATATTTTGGTGATCGGTGACAGTGGGTGATTGCAATACCCCGTTGCTTGTAGGGAGGTGCTCCAGTTCCATTACCTTTTGTTCTGGTTAGTTTATTAAGAAGTGTTCTTTAAATCTTTGTTGCAGTGAAGGAGGCTATAATGCATTACCCATGGGTTTGTGTTGGGAGTGATTGTCTCCTGTGATACAATGCATTTGGAAAGATCAGTATGCAGAGGGAATGCAGGCTTTTTCTTTAATTATTGAGTTGTCAGAGGGCAACAGAAAGATGTATCTGTGCATGGAGCACTTCCTCAGGAATTATGAGTACTTTTGTACTGTATAAACTCGGCAGCTAGCTAATTTAATGTGCTTAAGTTTAGATTTATTCCATTGAGAGATTTCTGGTCCTTCCAGGTGTGTTTTTTTTGGAAATAATTAAACAGGTATGCATGTACATTCATATTGTTTACATGCAGGGGCATGCATATGCGTGAAGTGTATCTTCATTTGTGTACATCAGTGCTACAACAGAAGAAACTTGAGGTTTCGCTGCTCTCCAGTTATATGGCATTGGGAAGAGTCTACTCTAAATCTTTGTCTCTTCTCAGTGGTGACTTCATGTTTTTATTAGTTATTTTCCGTGCCACTGTCAAACTCTGAATCTGAATTTCTTTTGGACAATCAGCAACAGAAACTGTTTTTCACAGAACTGAGGAGGAAG
>NW_009216448.1:13395-25727 GCF_000690835.1 Fulmarus glacialis
TGACAGCAGGAGAGCACTGAGACATCCCACCATTCCTCTCTCCCTTACCCAAAGGAGTTTGCCGATGCTGGTGTATAATTTAGATGGCTGTGTTTCATGAATGCGCTGTGTTTATTTAGCCCTGGTCCTGAAAGGGGATTGCCTTAAGGAACTGGGAGACTTCTAGCAAAAACTTTTTCTGTTTGGGATGAAGTGCTCTGTTCACCAGTAACATTTTAATATATCTCAAGTGTAGTGGAGCAGTCCATTGTCCTAAAATATAAATTAATACGTTAAATATATACAGTTGGGCAGCATTTTAGTGGTAAAATAGTGCCTCATCATGCAAATGGAGAAACTGATTCACTTGCTGCCTTTCCGAATGAGGGAGAAGTGACATGACTCAAAGATTGCCTAGATCCAGAGGCTCTGTGGACAACGATGCGCCTAACGCTGTGGATAACTGGACATGAAGATAGAAGGATACTCCTTCTTCATATCCCTGAGCAGCTGGTCCTGCACATGAAGGCAGAGGTCTCTAGCAGCAGCCTCCTTAAATTGTACAAGGGACAGGGAGAAGAGCTCAGCTTGCTGCCTCTCAGAAGCTGGATCTTATGGGGAGAAGCTATTTTAAGTAGGCAGGTTGTAGACAAAAATCAAAACCCTTTCAGCATTTCTAATCTAGTAAGGTAATCTCTGAGATAGATGACATATATCTCACTTCTGTGGACAAGATGCGATAGTGGTAGTGATGGGGAGTTTTTCAGCCGCTGCTTTACTATCCTTTCTTGTAGGACATAAAGCATGTTGGAGGGAGATGGAGGTCTGTTGGAGCAGCGATACACATGAATAAACTCTGCCATTGTTTCACCTGTATTTAACTGTATCATTATATAATTGTTTGGAAAGAAACTCTAATGTGTTATGTAAGTTATGCTTCTTCATCCTAATTATCTGTTTAATTACACTTACTAGAAGTCTTTGAGAGAAAATAGTTCTTTAAGAGTGATTACAAATAGCTCTTTTATATTGCCTGTCACTTGAAGATTAACATCAGTAAGATGAAGTACTACTTACAATTTTTCTCCCTTGAAAAGTATTATATGCTTTTCGGGTAACCATAGAGGCATAAGCCGGCAGACTATTCCTTGTGACTGATGAGGAACACTATACTAATATTACTCACTAAATGACAGCTGTTAATTCTTCAGAAGAGTATGCTGCTGACACTGGATTTTTAATCTGACCTCTCTTCTGATACTTCCATCTTGTTTCTAGCGAATGAACGGTTGGGATTTTTTTGTTGTTTTGTTGTGGTTTTTTAAATTATTTTTATGGTGGTTACAGTGACAATTTATAAGTGAATGACAGTACTTTTACTAGTAATGTGTATGGTTTCAGCATTGTCATACTGTAGCAGTACTTTAATAAGCATCAGTAATTAGTTCTTACTGTTGTAAACATCTGTGTCTTTCAGTGCCAACAGTGAGCAGATGACTGAAATTCTTCCCTAAGTGCCCACTGAAATCTTAAGTGGCTGCAAGGCTGTGTGTGCCTTAGTCAGTGCTAGCTAGCCGGGTGCGATACCTTGTTTCTTCCATGAAGATAAGTTGTTTGATGCCCTGTGAAGTTAAAAGCAGAACTATAGTCATGGGATTTCAAGTTCCACTGCTATAATTGCTGACTTTTTCTTCTTTGTTCCTTATTTCTTTTTAAAAATGGAAATGGTTATAAGAATATCTGAAATAAGATAGAAACCTGTCTGCAAAGTGATTCTCGAAGTATTAAGTCTGATAAATTCATACTGTTTGCAAAAATGTAGAAAAAGATCTCGTGAGCCTTTTAGAAGTACCTGAGGGATGAATATATGAAAATAACTTCGTCTTCAAATTTTGCTTGCAAATGTTCTGTTTCTTTTATGCTTATTCATCTTCCGTTTGCATGGATTCTAAGAGAACAAGCAGATTGCTTTCTTTCATTGTATATTTTGCTGGCAATCAGAATTAAGCAAGTATTTCAAGCACTAGCTGACATTTTAAATTCTTATAGATGCTGTGCTTCGCCTTACGTTTGTATAGGAAACTCATAATCAGAATTACTAGGTAGTGAATGGGAATGAGTCTAAACACTTACTGCGTGTTTCAATACTGCAGACTGATGGTTTTGGTCAGCTCTTTTAGTCTTTGAGTTCCTTTTCTGGTTGGATTATGTTCAGTGTTTTACTGCAATGTCAATGGTCTCATGTGGGTGGCTCTGTGATGGGATACCGTATTTTCTGAGCAAGGTTTGTGTCAGTAGCATCCAGTTGCAGCTTCTTGTTAGACAAAAGGACTTTCTCTCAATCTCACATTCTCTCTCATTTTCATTCATGACTGGTTATTTTCTTTGGGCCATGGAGTTTTGCCATGCTGTCCTATACCTGATACCAGTTTTCTAACATGTGGTCTTCCATTTACACTGCAATTATCAGGGCTTATTGAATGTCTTTGAAGATGGTGTGGCTGGAGCCAAGGTGAAATGCGGTTAATCCCAGAAACTTTCAGGTTTTGACAACTGCAGATTTTTACAAGACGTTCTGGAGGTACATGTTCGTTTAGGTTTGACCTCATCTTTTCTTGTGGGAGACTGAGATTTGTCAGTATTTCAATCTTAATACAGTGTTTCTAGCTTCTTTTTTTTCACCTTCAGATTATTTGTAGGGGAGAGGGCATTTTATTATTATTACTACTTTAAAAATATTTTTATTATGCATGTATAGGAAATCCAAATATGTGCATGTGATACCTATTCACATTTCACGCAGAGCAGATGCTACCTCTTTGTGTAGTTGTAGGCTACTGCCTACAAAGGTCTTGCTCACCTTTGCTTCTAGGAGGGAGCTATAAACTGAATCATTCACAGTCAGCAGCTTTATTGTGAGGTCTTGATAAGTCTTTGTTCTAGTCATGATTAAAAATGAAAAAAAAATCCTTTGACAGGGCAACTGTCTGTAAAGAATTGCAATAGATTTGTCTTTGAATGTGCCAAATGTGCTCAACATGTAATGTTTGAGTTCATAATTTGATATTGATGGTCTGTAACATTTTCTGCTGTGACTTAAGAATATTTTCTCATTAGAGAACATAACCAATATAAAATTTGTAAGGTAATGTAGCTTATTACAGTTTTATTTTTGTCCAGGAGCAGAAATTGGTCTTAATTATGTATGTTCAAGTGACTGCTGAAACACTTAAAAGTATCAAATGTTAAAGAATAATCTGTGTGAGAAATAATGTTGACAAAGGCAAAAATTGACTCGCAGTTCTCTTGGCATGTATGATTCAAATAACAGTGAAGGAAACTTAGTGGCTTTGTGTTACAAATCTGGTGTATTTAAGTACGGTATATGATCGCAGACTGAACAAAAGTCTGTAACTGATGCTTCTGTTGGTGTATATCTAGTAGTATTGCTGAAGCGTATCAGGAAAGGGGTGATTAATGCTTATGCCAGGGACATCTATTGAAACGCGTAATTTTAAAATGCAGGATGCAGTCCTCTCCTTGTACATCTGAGGATGCACGGGATCTATCTTGCAATGCTGCCTGCTGTGCACTTGCATGCACGTGCAAATCGCATGCCGAAGCTGCTCTGAACCAGCTCGGTGAAATGCTGTGAGCAGGAGGCCCACAGTGGTCAGGCGGGGGAGAGGAGGTGCACGGACAGCTCTGTTACCTTGCTTTGGATGTTAGTGAGCTTGTGCTGAGGGCAGGAGTGGGAGAATTGGGGCATAAACAGCCTTTTCCTTTCATGCCAGTGACAGCATTACAGGGAGCTGATCTAATACTGCACAACTGTATCTAAAAATTTTTGCTGCACGGTATCATTAAAACTCATGTTAAAAATAGTCACGCACAAAAAATAGTCATTTTCTAGCATGACTGAACAGAAATATTTCTACTGAGGTTTTTCAGGGCATTCCATCCAATGCTTTCCAACACTTTATTTAATGATCTAGAAGTAAATACATTTGCTGTTAATAAAATTGGCAGGTGACACATTGCAAAAAGGCATAGATCGAGTGACTTTATAAAGTAGCCCCATTTAAACAAAAAGCAGCTTTTAAATAGAGTCAAAATTGGTATTTGCCTATACACTGAGGGATGAGAAATGCAGATCTCATCTCTGTAAAAGGGGAATAATGTCCTGGCAAGGAGAAATGACAAAAGGGATCTAGGAGTCATAGTTAGCAAGCAATTCAGCAAGAGAACCTAGTGTAACATTGCAGCAAAATAATCTATAGTGCCCCTGAGATCTATAAAACTGAAAATCCTGACTGCGAGGAGAGTTGATTTCACCTGTGAGTAAGGGGTGGCTGAGAAGGGCATTAGAATATTGCACGCAGTGTCTGCATTTTTAGGAAGATGTTTTAAAATAGATTCTTGGGTTGTCATAAATACAATTTGCAGGCTGAAGAAAATGCTGAACAGAGAAAACCCTAAAGGTCAATATGCTCAGCTTGCCTAAAAGAAGGTGGAGAACGATTATAATCCAGGAGTACCTCAGCAGAGCAAAAAGGGTCTCTTCAGTAGATTTCTCCCTGCAAGATTGCTAGTGGTGAGGGTATGGGAAAGGGAGAGAGGATCTTGCTTGCTTCTGCAACATTACATAAATGTAGGCATGTCAATCAAGTGCCTTTGGTTCTTGTTATGTAAAAAGCCATATCTAATTTATTTTTATTAGGATGATTAGCTTTGAGAGCAGCCTATCAAGGTGTATAGCAGACTTGCTATCTCTTTGCACCTCAGGAGGATCTGTGTTGCCCAAGCAACGTGATGGACACAGTGACAGGCCAGTGTATTTCAGTGTGCTGAGAATGGTCAACGTGGGTGATTTCATAGTCCTGTGAAGTCTGAAGCTCTGAAACTGGTGGGTCAGCGGAAACTTGTACAGGTTTTTCTGATCTTTTTTCTTTTCTAAATGTTACGCCGTGGAACTTACTGGATCAGACCGTGCTTGCTTCCTCTGTTTTCATGACGTGTATATTATATTGTATGTTAAACCTGATTGAGTCTCAAGGGCATTCTTCTACAGAAAGCTTATGATATCCCTAAATAGGTTTGAGCATTCTTTTAAAAAAGCTGCATTATTTATACATTGTACTTACCCTGACATTTCTTGAAAGAACATGTATGTAGCAGGGATATACTTGCTGTGCTCTTTGCCCTGATGTCAACATGGCATTTTTGACAGATCTGTACCTTACTTAAATGAGCAGGTAGCATTTAATACCGCAATTTGTATACCCAAGTCAGAAGAACTTTAAAGCACAAGAACTCTTTCGGCATTCTAAACAGAATCGTTGTTTACAGAAATGGTAAGTCATTCTGTATTCGTGTGTTTAAGAGCTTGGATTATGAAATACATTCCTCTCATTTTTTCTTTTTCCTTTTTTTTTTCTTTTTTTTTTCCTGTGTCCCACGCTACAAGTTGCTGAGGGCCTCTTCAGAGGGGCGCTGAGCTCCCGCAGGGGCTGTGACACTAGTGGGGTGTGGCGGGTTTCTGCCTGCGTGCAGAACCTCTCAGAACTGGGTCTAAAAGGATGGAATTCCCACATGCATAAATGAGTTGTTTGTTTATAGTTTGTGTTCATAAATTACTTTTACAAAGTTGTGCTGAACTGGGGGGAAAACATGCCTTCAGTCAGGACTTAATTACAAATGAGGCTGGGGTTGAAGCATTATCTTTGCAAAAGGAAGGAATGAGGGAAAGGTAGTAATTTGAAACTGCGTATGCAACACTGAAGAGAAGCTATTACACTTTATAGACATATAGTTCACCGGAGGTTAGTAGAGGAAGCAGGGCATACTGAAATGCAGGGCTGGGAGGTACCTCCTGCATGCAGTCCTTTATAACCATGTCATCTTATCACATTCCAGAACTAACAGACTACCTGGGAAACGAGGTACACCTTCTCTCTCCTGTTTCTACTCTTGTCTTAGAACCATACTCCTTGGG
This sequence comes from Fulmarus glacialis, assembly GCF_000690835.1. Classification (NCBI taxonomy): domain Eukaryota; kingdom Metazoa; phylum Chordata; class Aves; order Procellariiformes; family Procellariidae; genus Fulmarus; species Fulmarus glacialis. The sequence goes on from NW_009216448.1 coordinate 19,370, forward strand.
TAATGGGACACTTTCTTCAGTTTTCCAGCCCAGATTTGTTCGTGATCATTGGCAATGTTGTACCTTACTTAAATAGCTGTATTTTCCTGCATGATCTATATACAGACCACTATGAATATGCTTGAGTTTTGATTATTTTTGTTTGGTTTTTTTTAAACAACTTCCTCCCTCCCCAAAGATAAAGAAATGTTTTGATATTGGATGGCTTATTACAGGTTGTTTTTTCTACATGTTTCCTTGTATTGGCTAACGCTTAGGAGGAACAGTTGCATATTGCTGGACTCTGCACAAACAGTAATACCATGGTTCCCTCTCTGCATACATAACAACCTTTTTTTGTTTGTTTTTATTTTTAATCCATCTGTTAGTTGTATTGAAGTTTTCTGATATGTTTTCTAAGATTTTATTTAATGAATTAAAAACCTGGAAACTCTACCTAAGGAGCTTTACCAGTTGCCCATGAGGAAGTCAGAGTGCCACCCTGGTGTTTGGGTGACGACTGGAGCGTGAAAACACCACAAATGCCCAATTCCCACTAGGTGCTCCTTCAGGCAGAGGGGACTGTGCAGTCGGAGGTAACTCTACCAGTTGTTGCTACCACTTCCCATTTTATTTTCCTATTCAGTCCCATGCATTGAAATGAATCAGCGAAGTAGAACTGATAAGCATGTTGAGTTTAAGGAGTAGTCCTTTTAAGTAGTAAACAGCTATTTACTAAACAATAAACCTTAACTAGAGCAGAGCCATTCTCTACTATTATTACTTACTGTAACCGTCACCCAAAAAAGCATATATGGCTATTTAGAAGAAGCTTCTGGAAAGATCATACTTGCTAAACCATTTGCTTTAGTGATTGGTGATGCAATGGTTTTAAATGAATATCCTGTATCCTAGATCTGTTAGATCATAAAATGAATTTTACTGCATATATTGTACTTTATGCAGATGACTTGAGTTGAATGCATAAATTTGTGCCCACCTTATGGCTAGTAGCTAGATACATTTAGAAGGATATGCAATTGATAGTTGCTTGGCCAGAAAAACATTCAAGTAACGTTAGGTACTTGTCGGAAGATAAACAGTTAATAATAGGAACAGGTAAAAACAAAGATATGCCAGAAGGCTCAGTCTTCAGTCTTGAAAGGTGTGGGCTGTTGTCTTTCACTGTAACTATGGTGTCCTTTCTAGGCCTGGCATTTTTGTAAGCGTTGGAATTCCTTCTGCCTCGCAGAAATCATGCTTTTGCAGGTGATTGGGAATTCATCAGCACAAATGAGTTTATTACAGATAACATAATTCCTTTAAAATTATCTCTTATCGGAACAGCTTCCTTCTGTGTGCCCCCACCCACGAATAGAAACTAAAGGATTTTGGAGATGTTCAGCATCCCTCAGGAGTGGCTTCATGACCTAGTTGTAGAGACTGTAGTTTAGAATCTGTTCCTGGACCGGCCATTGTCACATCTCCTCCAGTGTCTGCCGTCTGTAAACTTTGATCGACTTGTTTCATACAGTTCCTTTGATACCCCGAATATTGGAGGATCTCACCGGCTTCTGCCTGGGTAAGGCAATCTGAACAGTCTTCCACTGATTTGTTCCGCAGAGGTTTTTGCAATATCTCGACACCAAAAGCTGTCTGTCCTGCATTTTCTTTCTGCTTGGTAAGAAAAGAGAGCAGTAGTACAGCACATTTCAACTCTCAGTTTATGCCATCACAGTTTCACACAGACTTGAAAACTGTAATTGCCTAAAATCTTTTTGAAGCACTCAAATTGCAGAATTGATCTGTTGTCTTCTTTTGTGTCCTTCCAGCTGAAATGTAAACAAATCTTACAGCCTTTTTATTGTTTGGCCCATCATAGACATTATGGATTAAATTATATCACAAATTCTGAGCTCAGAGATGCAACTGTTATTTAAATGCCCAATTACAGTTCACTGTGTAGTCTACCGCTGTGTTATGGTAAGTTTTTTTGCATTTACTGGGCAGTAGCTATTTTGGTATATTATTATGATTAAATTTATACCTCTGGAGCAAATGAAGTGAAAATAGCAAACCCAACCCCTTTCCTGGCCAGAGCTACTGATTAAACAGTTACAGTAACTGTTTTTAAATCACTTTTAGTATGTGTGTCAAGGTCACATTAAATCATCTTTAAAATGTAATGCACTTTGAAATTGTCTATTCATAAACAAATGCATCATGTATATATTCAAAATGAGTGGTTCATAAAAATTTTAGCAGAGAGGTAATACACTTCTGTACATTTAAAATCACATTTAAAAATTCTCATTCTCTCAGGAATTAGGTTAACTGCATATTTGATAAGGACTCCCCAAACTCATATGGCAGACTCTTGTTCCTCCCCAGCTCCTTTCAGAGACAATGCAGACTGGAAGTCTAGCTTCTAAGAGCAAGTGCATTAATTTTTAATATGTTACAGTTTTATATACATGAATGTAGAGACTTGGAAGGGTTTGTAAACGAAGACCCTGAAATGCCTGATATAATTCAATGCTTGAGAAAGGAGAAGAAAGGAAAAAAAAAAATTTCCTGAAGGAGATTGGACTTCGAACAGTTTTTGTCCCTCTGTATGGAAATGAGTATAAGTAAGCTTGAATGGTTTCAAAGTTCAGCTCTTGAGTACTGGCTGACACAACTCACCGACTGTATCTTGGCATTTTGCCTCTAATCAATTTTGTTCTTACTCCGTGCTTGGGAATAATCAGTTCCCAGATTTAATGTTTTGTTATTTTTTAATCTTTCATATGAAAAGTTCTTAGGTGTTATCTTATGGATATCTGCATTCCTGGAAATGTTTTAAAAATTAACAGATTTACTATATGCTTCCTGCCCTTCTGTAACATCACAGATGTTATGTATGCATTTCATCAATAGAAAGGTAAGAACCTAAAATTAAATGCAAATGTTTTGGACAGCATATTAAAGAACGTGTCTGTGATGTGTCCGTCACGATATAAGTGTGGGCATGTATTTGGTTATCCTGCCTTTTTAGTCTTTTCTAGACATTGTATTTTGGCTTAGTTAGGTGTGAGTATCACTCGTGTTTTAATATTAGTGATTGCAAGCTAGCTAGCAAGTTGTGTAGTACCCTTGCCATCCTTCCAAGATGAGTCTACCTACCCAGGATAATAGTCCACCACTTGTGCCTTTCCCAGTTATCTGGAGTGCAGAGAAGCCGCAGATGAGTGTTCGTACAGTGCTCTGATGTGGGAAGGAGCTTGGATGTGGTAAGAGGAAGATGATGGAAGATCTTAACCAGGACAGGACATTGGTTCCTAGAGTTCTGGGGTCGTTATCATGATCAACCCTCAAAACACCTTATCAGAAAACTTACCTTTGAGAATGCTGTTAAATTAATGATTCCTTGGGCCACTCACCAGGTGAATCATTGGGAATATCATATGAATGTAGCTCTATTAATGTGGTGTCAAAAATGTGTGCAATTTCTATTAGAGTATTATGCATGAGCATCCAAGTGTTCTCAGTAGATTAAAAAAAGGAGCTGTACTTGTAACTGTGCCAAATAATTGTATTGACTCTACCATCTCCTACGGATCTACACGTGTGTGTAGAGTGAAACTTAATGTTTTGTCGCAGAAAAATAGACAGATTTGTGTTTCTACAGGCCTTGTATCTCTATACACACTTGTGTTCTGTCTATATGTCTTGACGTAGTAATTTCTATGTACCTTTCAACTGAAGTGGCCTGCTCCCTGTTGCTAGCTCTGTTCTTCTTGCATAGCTGACACACGCTGCTTTAGATGTTGAGTCTGGTTTGGATCTAATAGTTGATGGCTACAAATGCAAGCACCTCTCAACAATATTGTTCGCTTCCACATGTCTTGGCTTTCTGATGTATTCTCCTGGCTTGATTAGAAACTTTCTATGATAGCTAATCTGCATCTCTCCTTAAATTGTGGGAAAGGATGGTCAATTCTCATATTGCTTTGTGAATTCCCAGCAAACTCATATAATAATACAAATATTAGAGTGTGTAATTACAACAAAAGTATTGTCAGCTGGCTGAGACATGCAGAAGTAAGTTCCCTAAGCTGTTAGTACTCCCACAGAGTATGATTTTTAAAATTTGGGGTTTTTGTTCAGAATTCCCCAGTGCTATTTTAGGTTTACAGAAGGTTTACAGAGGTTTACAGAAGGTTTACAGAGGTTTACAGAAAGCAAAGTTGCTACACCATTTAACAGGTGCAGAGAGTGGGGGATAGTAAAGAGCAACCTTTTTAAGTTCTGAAGTGTAAAAATCCACCTGACTAAAGGGATAGTTTCATCAACCAGCACCAAAAAACTCTTTCAAAGGTATGTTTTCTATTCAGCAACAAAACTTGTGTTGCAGGAGATTACACCTTGGGGGTAAGAATGTAATTAGCTGAGAGGCAGGAGAGCAGCAGTTACAGACAGGAGTCCTCCATAAAAGTCCTGGGAATAGGAGAACCGGCAGGGCACGTTATGAATGTTAAAAATATACACGGGCTTCTAGGGACCACTAAAATCAGATGTTTCAGGGTTTAATGTGTTAGTTTTAGCATTACTAGAAAGTCAAAGCTATGAGATGGAGAATTCCTCAGTGTATCTGTTGTGTGTCTTCATCACCAAAGACGACAGTCAAGAATGCATTTGAGAGCTCTGGTTTTACTTCATTAGGCAAAATTTTACACAAATTTCTCATGTTATGTTACTTTCTTAGAGTGTATGATTTTTACAGTACTGCGAATTATTGCTCTCAAATGTTTTCTTTTAAGAGTTGCTAAATATTTGTGGGAGTGTGTTCTTAAGTTACAATTATTTCAAAATAAAGGCATTAACTTTTTTAAAGCTAAGGCAAGACTTTCAGCTGCCGTTGTTGCCTGACATATAGTATTACTTATTATTGTCTCAAAATTGTTGTAAAGTTACAATAGAGCAAAGTGATCATTGATTTACTGAATCTTTTGCTGTATTAAGGATTTGAAATAAGCTAGTTAGGACCAAGTTGTTTCTAACAGTTTTGGTTCTTACCGGAAGCAGCTTCTGTTTTCATTTCTGTTGGTTGCTGTTTGCTGTAACTGAGGACAAATTTTCAGGATCTGAGACTTCTCAATCATGAGTTTAAAATGAGAAGGCTGTACTTTCAGCACCAGTTGTTGGTTACCTGTTACCTAGAAAAGCAGAGTTTTCTCAAATGAAGAGGCTAGTGAGGGAAAGAAAAAGTTGTACCGTTGCCTGATTTGTTTCTCCAAATTCATATGTGGTCTGCTTGGTCCAAATGTGTAAATCCAGTGTTTCTAGTTAACTTGCTTATCAGACTGATGGTTTAAAGTTCCCTTTGAAATGGGAACTTACAGGATCAGGTTCCGCAAATATATAAATCATTTAAGTCAGAATCTCTGGCTGCTCAGGCAAATAACTAAAGAAGTTATTTGCCTGAGCAGCCAGAGAAGATGCTGCAGGGAGAAAGGGAGGGCCCTTTCCCTCCAACTGCAGGGAGCCGGGTACATCAACTTGAAGAGATTTCTGGAGTCTTGGATCCTGGATCGTGACAAGGGCCTTCCTGTACCACAGCTTGAGGTGCTTAAATCCATAAGAAGGGGCAAGCAATTGCCATCCCTCATTAGCATCGACTATGAGACAGATTCCCACTTAACTGTCAGTTTATGTGAAATCTCAGTCAGAGGTATGTAAATTTTTGCCTATTTGTGGAAGTGAGACATTAACATTTTCGGGGTTGTGTGTTCCACAGACAGCGAGAGAAAAATGCACCATTGCTATGATAAATAAAAATTCATTTTGTTTTCTTTTTTTATGATTCCCTTCATGTATCAGAACTAGTGTGGCCAGCAGGAGTAGGGAGGTGATCGTGCCCCTGTACTCGGCCCTGGTGAGGCCGCACCTCGAATCCTGTGTTCAGTTTTGGGCCCCTCACTCCAAGAAGGACATTGAGGTGCTGGAGCGTGTCCAGAGAAGGGCAACGAAGCTGGTGAAGGGCCTGGAGCACAAGTCTTATGACTTGTTCTTATGACTTATGACTTATGACTTAGGACAGGCTGAGGGAACTGGGGGTGTTCAGCCTGGAGAAGAGGAGGCTGAGGGGAGACCTCATCGCGCTCTACAACTACCTGAAAGGAGGTTGTAGCGAGGTGGGGGTTGGTCTCTTCTCCCAAGTAACCAGCGATAGGACGAGAGGAAATGGCCTCAAGTTGCGCCAGGGGAGGTTTAGATTGGACATTAGGAAAAATTTCTTTACCGAAAGAGTGGTCAGGCCGTGGAACAGGCTGGTGGAATCACCATCCCTGGAAGTATTTAAAAGACGTGTAGATGAGGCACTTAGGGACATGGTTTA
>NW_009216448.1:25814-26512 GCF_000690835.1 Fulmarus glacialis
GATTCTCCTCCGTATTCATTCAAGTACTTCTTTCCAGCAGTCTTCCTTTACTTTTTAATGATGGTGGCTTCTATTTATGTTCATGTGCTGGCTTTTCTGCTTTGAAGCACAAAAAAGATTTGTAAGAGTTTCTTTGGGGGACAGAAAAAACATACTGGAGGGTATGTAGTTAGTAGGTCCTAAAATTAGCATGGGCTGCTCAAACTCAGTCTGCTTCCAGTTGGGCTTTGGGAATGAATGATTAGAGTGGGAGAAGTCTGCGAGCCTCTCTGGAGCAGAGCTTTGCTGCAGTGTGAGCTGCGGGACGGAGGTGACTCTCCAGCTGCTGTTCCTGTGGACGGGAGCTCCAAATCCAATCACCGCCCGCAGCCCGGAGTGTCTAAATCTGGCTGTGGTCGTCTCAGCTGCAGAGTGATTCTGCATGCTTCTCGGCTTACTGCTTTGTTACCTCAAAATAACCTGTACGTCTGAGCAGGGCTGACTGCTGTGTGCGTCACCTGAAGCGCAGCGGTTTGCGTCCAGTGCTGGAGGGAGTGCATTTGTTTAGGTAGCATTGCTGGCCTCTATGCAGCTTTTCATAATTGAAAGGTCGGAAACATATTTTAGCTTAAATATCAGTTCCGGTCACTTCAGTGTTAGATATTGAACTTCCAGAACAGCAAACCTAATGTAGAGAATCATAGAATCATAGAATCATT
>NW_009216449.1:0-9084 GCF_000690835.1 Fulmarus glacialis
GCTTTTTCAGCAACGGCTCTGATGCCTTCAGAGCCTCGCCTTAGCGACTGTCCAGCGAGGGCGTGCGGCTGTAGCGCAGCCCGTGACCCCGGGAGGGGGACGGATCGGTAGCGTAGAGGGAGTTCGGATGTATTTGTTATGACTCTGGGAGCCGGGGACCTGACCACTGCGCTGGGATCTTGTGGCTCAGGGAGCGGCGATGGGCTCCGTTGATGTGGGAGGGCATATGCTTGCAGCATTGCTTTCTGGTGTGTAATTTCCTGCCTGTGACAGCATTACTTATGTTAGTTATACACAAAACTCAGAACAAGGCTTTTCCTAACCTGTATTTTACCTATCTTAGCTTAAAAAAGCCCCATTGTAACATGTTTTGGGCATAGCTGTTTCCTGTTGTTATTCTGGTTATTACGGTCTTACCCATAGCACAAGTTGGGGTAAGGGCTCAGCTGAGTTAAAGGCTCTCGGACTTTAATCTTTGTAATGTGCCAGGTGTTCCCAGAGTGACTGTGGCTTTGTTGGAGAGCAAAAAGATTACACAATCTATCTGTCATTCTTCTTGCAGTCCACAGAAGCTTTGGAATTCATGAAACGGGACCTGGCTGAGTTCACTCAAGTAGTGCAGCATGACACAGCCTGCACTATTGCTGCTACGGCCAGTGTGGTCAAGGACAAGCTGGCAGTGAGTATAGGAGCAAGAGAGCTGGGATTCTTGTTGCAGAAAGCAAAGCAGGGGGTGAATAACCTCTGAGGACATGATCCTCTGAACAAACCCCAATGTATAACCATGAGCTTCAGGTTTCAGGCTTTCTCCCCGGTGTGGGTCTGGTGCCGAGCCCTGTGTGGCATTTCCTTGCTGTGGTGGTGAGGAACCTCTGGAGACGAGTGGAGACAAGTTCCCTGTGCTTTCCCTCTCCTGGTGCGCCGTGTAGGTGGGATGCTGGCAGTGTCACTGTAGTATGACATCAGATCTCTGCGTAAGCTGTCAGCCTTAGCCCTGCACAGCTGCCACTGTGACAGTCCAACCCCAAAACCAGCCAGTCCCTAAACCTGGCTGTGTCCTTCCCCACAAAGCCTAGGCTCAGTTCCTGACAGACCTATTCCAGGGCCTGCCTGCCCCACCGCCACCTGAGGCTAGTGCCTGCGACCACACCCTTCTCCTAGCCCAGCCCTGGCCACACAGTTGCCTCATTAGCACTTTTTTCAAGGGAGAGAAATCCTGCTTCCTTGAAGGAACCTGTCCAGAAAAGCCTGAGACTTGTCCTGCTGCTGCAGGTACTGTTACTTATGCTGTGCTGCTTTTTCTCTTCAAGAGGACGGAAGGTTCCTCAGGTGCGACTGAGAAGGTGAGGAAAGGGCTCTCTGACTTCCTGGGTGTCATATCGGACACATTTGCTCCCTCGCCGGATAAGACCATTGACTGCGATGTCATAACACTGATGGCAACACCTACAGGTACCACAGAGCCCTATGACAGTGCCAAGGTGAGTGCCCCGTTCCCAGAGCTTTTCTCCGGGATGTGGAGTCCCAAGCCCTGTCCTCTCGGGGCTCTGCTGCTGCTTCTCCACTGATAGCTCTGCCCTGTGTGTCTTCTCCAGGCTCGCCTCTACAGCCTCCAGTCAGACCCAGCCACCTACTGCAACGAACCTGATGGTACGGGGGGCTTGGCAGTGCTGCCAAGCCAAGCTGGCCCTTGCGTGGGGTCTGTGGGCTGTCCTGAATTGCCCAGAGCCATTCACCAGTGGCCTTGCTGGCTTGGCTATAGATGAGGTCACCATTTATAGAGAGTGACTCTGTGTGTTGCATTGGGAACTAGCTTAGGATGAGAGCTTGCTGGGTCAGTTTAAACTGGCGCTAAGTGGCCTTGTGCTGACAGAGGACCCACGATGTGGGGTGGGCTCAGAGACCCATGTCTCCCTCTTTCTTTGCCCCTTGCTCACCCCAGCTGGTCTGGTCCGTATTATTTTTCCAATAAAATTTCCCAAAACTGTTCCTGCCCTGTTTGTGCCAAGGACTGTTATCTCTGTGCTTCTGCTGTACAGGCCCTGCTGAGCTCCTTGAGGCCTGGCTCTCTCAGTTTAACCTAGAGGATAAGAAGGGGGAGATCGCAGAGCTGCTGGCCACCAGCCCTTCCATCCGGGCTCTCTATACCAAAATGGTAAGTCCCTGCCTGGCTCCTGCAGTGGGCAAGTTCTGATTTGGGGTATGGTGCAGGGAAGCCCTGAGCTGCTTGGGCCCTGGAGTTGGTGGTAGAAAGGACTGTGGTTGCATGGTAAACGGGCACAGGGATATTAGGCAGCATATTGTATTCTTCCCTGCTTGTTTGTCACGGGCCTGGAACAGAAGTTCCTCTGTAGCTGTCTGACGTATGTCTGAGCATCTACTAGCACGTACCTGAGGCTTGGTCCCAAGTCTGTGCGCCTGAAAATACAGGTGCCTTGCACAGGTTATGAGGGTAGCTGCAAGGCTCGGGAGGAGAGGGGAGCAAGGCAGCAACCTTCGAAGTGACTCATGGTGTTTCCCATGTCGCTCCCAGGTCCCGGCGGCTGTTTCCCATTCTGAATTCTGGCAGCGCTACTTCTATAAAGTGCATCGCCTGGAGCAGGTAGGTCAGGAGGTGGGTGTCTCCCCCAGTGGGTGGGCACTCCAGCCAAGGAGCTGTCTAATGCAGACCAAAGAGGCAGAAGATACTTTTCCTGGAGAAACGGGGATCTGGGCTGCCTTGTCTGTGTCTTTGTTGTCACTGACGCTGAAATCCTGGGGGAAGAAAGGATGGGGGACCTGAGTCACTGCTGACGCTGAATTCCCTGCAGGATGAAGCCCGGAGGGAGGCTCTGAAGCAGCGAGCGGAGCAGAGCATTCACCAGGAGGAGCCAGGCTGGGAAGAGGATGAAGGTGGGTCATATGGTTGGGGATCTGCAGGAGGGCTCGTGCAGACCTTGGCAGGTCTCAGTTAGAGAGGGTGGTGGCTTCTCCTCGCTCCCACAAATTCAGCTCCCAGCCCAGCTGCAGCCAACGCTGCTGCACTGTCAGCTGCTGCTGCGCTTGCTGAAACATCTCTTGCTTCTCTTCTGCCTTCCTACAGAGGAGTTCTTGGGGATGTCACCCCTGCCTTGTGCAAACGTGAAATTTCCAGAAGCAGCAGAGAAAGAATCTGCCCCTGCAGCCCTGGAGGGAAGCCACCCCACTGCTCACAAGGGACCCTCAGAGGAAAGCTGGGCCGTCCTCCCTCCGGAGCCGGCCCCAGCAGAGGGGAGCCCCTCTGAGAGCAGTGAGAGCGTCTCCCTTGTGACTCAGATTGCAAACCCTGCCTCTGTGCCTGCTGCGCAGCTACAGACTGGAGCACAACCAGCTGGGACCGGAGACCTCTCTCAGAGGCTGGCGGAGGGCACTCCGGCACAACCAGCCTGCTGCTGGAGGCCACCGCGGAAGAGCAGAGCTCCCTACCAAAGCCCCCAGAACCTGCTCATCTTTCTGCACCTGCATGGGAGTCAGCAGCATCCTCAGAGCAGCCGGCTGTTACGGAGCTCAAAGAAGTGGAGAGCAAAGCCCAGGGCAGGACAGAGACTCTGAAAGAGGAAGGACCAACAGATCTACGAGTCTTTGAGCTGAACTCGGATAGTGGGAAATCCACTCCTTCCAACAATGGCAAGAAAGGTGCGTATGTGGGGCCAGCACAGGGCCTGGAAACCTTCTGCTGGGGGTGGCAGCTTTTGGGGAAAGGGCTCTGATTTTGTGATGATGGGGGAGGAGAAAAGGGGTTTTGCCAAAATCACCCAAGAAGGTTAGATCCAAAGACTGCCTAATGGCCGAAACTAAAGTGGAAGCAAATCCTTATGCAGTTGGGCAGGGTCAAGTTGATCACATCAGATGGTGACAGTCTGCTCTCAGCAGGTGGCTGGGCCGGTGCCGCCGCTGGCTCTGGCCTGAGCCCTCTCCTGAGCCCGTTCCTGGTGCTCCTTCAGGAGAATGGAGAGTGAGACTCCTCCAGGACCCTGAGGAGGGATGTGTCGCAACTCTGGCTGACGCTATTTACAAACCTTTCATTGCAGGGGATTCTGCCTTCAGCAGAGCCTGCTGCAGGTCTCCCGGAATAATGGTTATGTTGTTTATAGGATTATAAAGCCACTGGAAGTAACCCAAGATCCAGTAAGATGACCATGTATCATGAGCTGGGTCTGTGAGCAGAATCAAATTAGACAGGAAATCAAAAGTCTGTCAGCTGAACAGGGTAGACCTTTGGTCCCTGGCCTGCTGGGTGCTGGGGCACGGCTGTGGTCTGTGTAGGAAATACTGTGATTCCTTCCCTCTGCATGTTGTCCCTAGGAGTGTCCCTGCTGCTCCTCTGCCCCAGGAGGTTGTTCGTTCTGTTCGGGAGCATGACAGTCCCCCTCCTGTCATTCCTTATCGGTTGTGTTTGCTGTGTGGCTGAAGCGTGACACATCCTAGTTCTCCCAGGCCAGAGGAGAACATGTTTCAGCGTTTACCTCTCCCACTTGTTCTGAACCAGCCCTTGCTGCGAGGGAAGTGCAGTTCAGTCCATCCCGTCTCTGTTAGCGAGCTGACAGCCTGCTCTTGGGAATGGGGGAGGCTTTCTCTCCTCGGGCAGGCTGCGGTACCTCCAAGCCTCATGAATGCCAGGGCTTTGTGGGCCTGCTTGGGCAAGCTGTGTGCTTTGGCCAGAGTGTCTGGAGAGCACGTGCAGCTCTGATGGCTCAGTTGTGATGTTTGTGGTTCCAGGCTCCAGCACTGATATCAGTGAGGACTGGGAAAAGGACTTTGATTTGGACATGACTGAAGAGGAGGTGCAGCTGGCGCTCTCGAAGGTGGAAGTGTCTGGGGAGGTGAGTCAAGGGAGGTGCTCACTCAAACAGACAAGAAGATTGCTCCCAGAAACCATCGGCAACTCCTTGGGGTGATGCTGCGTGAGCTCTGCCGTTGCTGGCTGCTTCCCCTGGGAGGTGGAGAGAGACTGCAGTGCCTCAGAGCAAGAGGGCGAATCCCTCGGCTTGAGCTCCGCTTCCAGCCCCTGTGCTGGAGCCAAGGCTGTGCAGCACATTTCTGCGAGATGCGGCTGCTGCTGGCCTGGCAGGAGGCTTCTCAAAGGCGTGACTCGCTCTTTGAGGACATGGGCTTAGCTTGGGATCTCACCGTGGGAGTCATGGGTGTTAGCTGGAGCAGAGAGTGGCTGTTTGGACATGCTTAAAGAGGGATGAGTGTGCAAGTTCCCCAAGGGGAACGGAGCAAGCAAATCCCTGCTGTGAGGGTGTGGGAGCGTGAGGATATGTCAGGCTTTGCGCTGACTCAGGTTCCTGGGCAGGAGGATCTGTTGACAGATGGCTGTTGAGTTACAGAAACAAACTGAGGGATGTTACTCTTGTTTGCAGCTGGAAGATGAAGAGTGGGAAGACTGGGAATAAAGCGACTGCTTCCAGTGTGTGTCACAAGCTCATTTCCACCATCGAATGTGAATTAAATCACAGACCGGCTGTTCCTTTGTGTGTAACTGTGCTGGGGATTGCAGTTCCAGGCTGGAGGAGTTTCGGCAACGCAAGTGACCCCTTCAGACCCGGAGGAGGAGGAAGCAGGAGTTCACTCGTACACTTAGCTGCTAGGGAGCCCATCTTCTCAGTAGGTCCTGGAGACTGGCCAAGCCAAAACTGACTGCCCCGAAAGTGTCGGGTAGAGGCAGATGTGATGCAGTGAGGGGTCCCCGGGGCGAGCTGGGCACTCGGACACCTGGCAGGATTGCTTGGTGCCGCCAGACTGCCGGACTGATTGTTTGCTTGTGTGCGCGCGCGTAATCTACAGTCCAGCAGTTCAAAGGCTCTTGGATGCAAGCTGTGCGTGCTTGCTCGCTGCTCTGCGCTGCTGACCGGGCCATCCCTGGAGAAAGCCCCCATGCAGGGAGTGGCTGGGGGCCGGAGATGCTGCAGTAGAAGGCCCTTCTGCTGTGCCACTCGTTGCTGCAAAGGCAGGCAGTTGGCTTGTGGCTTTGACCCAAAGCTGGGCCATGCTGGAAGGAGCCAAACTCCCTGCCAAACCCCTGAGCTTCTGCCTGGCTTTTCATCTTGGAAGCTTTTTCTAATGGAAACTCCTGTTTCCTGCTGCAAGAGCAGCAGCTCCTCTAAGAGCCAAGGCCTGCTGCTTCCCCCTTTGCAGCTGCACTGCCTTCCTCTACTGGGTTTTGTGTACTTCTAGTTAAATTCTCCAAGCAAAGTACTTGTGGCTTGCTCTTACCTGAGCCCTTCTGGGCAGGCAGCGATTTGGGTCACCCTGGGAGCAGAACCCCTCCGCTGTGGTGCCCAGTTCAGCCCTTGCAAAGCTCCAGTCTGGCCCACTGACCACTTTAACCTCCGCCTTGCCACTGAGGCTCGGCCCTTCCCTCTCCCAGCCCGGGGGGAGGCAGAAAGCGCCCAAGCGCGGGTGGTACCTGTTGGCTGAGGCTGTGTCTGTCCGCCCATCTGAGTCCCCTCGTGTCCCACCCGCGCCAGGCCTCACGGCCACCAGGGTCACAAGCTTTGCTGTGCTCACTTGGGTTCCTTCACTTAAGCCTCCCCGTGACTGCTTGCAATGCTTCCTACGGACCTACGGCCTCTCTTTTTGGGGCAGTTCCCCTCTGATGTCAAGAGGTGCTCCTCAGTGGATGTTGCTAATATACAGTTATCCTAAAGGGACGGAGCCCTCGCTGCTGTCTCTGGCCTTTCAGGTGGTGGTTTTATACATGCTACCTTTGTCCTTCTGCCCCTTCCAGGGCTGCTTCATTGGAGCTGTGGGTTTCCTTCTGGTTTTGGATAGCATTAACCTAGCTGCACTTGGAAGAGTTGGGTTTTTGGTTTTGGTTTTTTTTTCCACCCCCCTTAGGGAGATTCTCAAATGCCCACACAGGTGTATTGGTGGCGGCAGTGACTTCAGGTGCTTACACAAGAGCATGTCTGTCCTGCAAAACCCATGGGGGCCGGGGGCTGAGCTACAGCTCGCCTCCCGCTTGGTGTACGGTGGGCCCAGCAGAGCCTCAAATGTGCTACAGCCTCACCCCGTCCTGGGCTCAAATTTAGTTGTAGTAGGAAAACCTCTTGTGGGTAGGTGACACCAGTGGGGGTGTCAGGGCAGGGGCTCGGGGCTGTGTTCCCTTGGGGTTTGGCAGTATGGGTCACAGCTGGATCCCTGCGCCTGCGGCAGAGCTCTGAGGGTGCAGTGCTCTCATCTGTGTCACATTTTTTTTTCTTTAGTCAAATTAACCGTTTGGTTGTCTGTGCAATATTCTCTGTTCTGAACTATTCTGCATCTCCCTGAGCCTTTTCTAGCTGGGATGAAAACCAGGAACAATTCTAACAGCTGGTAGTTTTGTAACAATGACTTTCTCCAAACCTTTTACAGACTTGCAGTAAACAGCAATTAAAGGAATTCTACAGAGTCTCTGCCTGTGTCGGGTGTTCTCATTTCCTTTGCGTGATGGGGACGGCTGCCTCTAGAGGGTCTGCATGTCAGCTGCTTTGAATTTCCCTTTCTTCCCACCCGCCTCAGGGGAGGTTTGCTTAACTCGGGAGGATGCTGGGAGAAAGGGATGGGGACAAGCAGAGGCTGGGGAGCCCAGCACCTTCTCCGGGTTGGGCAGCCGGGATGCTCGCAGCCAGGGCTGCGGGGCCAGTGCATCCACCCCGCCATGTGGGATGTGCCAGTGCTTTGAGATGGCCTGGGGAAGGTGGACCTGTACTGCCCCAAGCTGCTCGGAGCTCGTGTCTGCCCCGTTCCCCGCCACTGACAGCCAGGGGCTTTGAGTGAGCTGATAAAATTGCCCGAGTATGAACCAGACCTTGTCTGTGCCGGGCGGAGGCCTGGCACACCACCTGCGAGGCTGGATAGATGGCAAACTGTGATCTCCAAATTTATCATCATTTTAGAAACAACCTGTTCCATTTAGGGAGGGCAGGGCGAGTCCTTCTCAGGGGTTAGTCAGCCATGGGTGCCTGCTGACCCCCTCGATGGAGGGTCTCAAGGTCATGTCCGGTTCTAGGAGCATTTTCAGGAGGTTCTGGCACTCCCTGGAGATCCCCAGGTGTCGAGGGACAGAGATGCCTTTCTGCTGCTGGTGCAGCATCTTGGGGATGTCGGTGTCATCGAAGGGCAGGCGGGCACAGAGCAGGACATAGAGGATGACGCCCATGCTCCAGACATCACCCTTGCAGCTGTCGTGGGGTACACCCTGCAGCACCTCGGGCGCCGCGTAGGCTGTGCTGCCGCAGAAGGTCCAGCTCAGCTCCCTGTGGCCCCTGGGGAGCAGTTTGGCAAAACCAAAATCCGTTAGCTTCAAGGTATGGCCCTGCAGCAGGGCGTTCTCGCACTTGAGGTCGCGGTGGGCCACCCCGCAGTCGTGGCAGTACTGGATGGCCTCGACCAGCTGGTGGAAGAGCGCCCTGGCGCGGGGCTCGGGCAGGGGACCCTCGTGGAGCACGTAGTCAAAGATGTCCCCGTCCTCTGCCAGCTCCATCACGAGGCAGATCTTCCCCTCTGCAGACTCCAGCATCTCGTGCACGCGGATGATGTTCTTGTGGTCCAAGCGTGTGACAATCTGCAGCTCCCGAGGCAGGAATCTCTGAATAAACTCTGCCGAGAGAGGAGGTGGGTTTGCTCACGGGGACGTCCCTGAGCTGCTGGCTCTGGGCACCCCTCCGGGACTCGGTGGAGGGAGGGAAGGTCGTTCCAGGGATGACTGGTTCCTTACGGCCCGGCACCATTCCCCGAGGGATGCTCATCGAGGGGGGATGCTGGGCTCCACCAGCACTTTGCCGTCCTTGCGGTCAGAGGGGTGGCCACCTAAACAGGTCCTCATCCTCGGGCTGTTCTGCTGGACCCCCCAGCACCCAGCCCGCACCCCCCGCCCTCTGCTCTCAGGTGGTGAGTTTGGGAAACTAGTTTTCTGCTGGGAATTAAAAGCCTCCGGGGAGGGACAGTGCCTCAGCCTGGGGCTCTTTTCGGGTCTACTCTTACCTTCTGGGCCTTCCTTCTTATCAATTATTTTAATTGCCACTTTCTTCTGGTGCTTTTGGGAAAAAGCCTCCTTCACTTTGGAGTACATCCCTTCCC
>NW_009216449.1:9118-9359 GCF_000690835.1 Fulmarus glacialis
CCATTGGCAAGCAAAAACCCCTCCATGTCCTCGCGTGGGCTGGGACCCTTCCCTCCCTTAGTTCATCCCGCAGCGACTCGGCAACAGCATCTCAGCGCCCGGGGGCACCCGCAGCACCCCGGGGGGCACAGAGGGACCTTTTAAGATGTGAAGGTGCTATTGTGATGCAGCAGACGCTGCGTCAGTCGGGTGGTGGATAGGCAGCGAGGTGGGGGACAGGCTGGAACGCTCTCTTGGGGTG
>NW_009216450.1:0-4376 GCF_000690835.1 Fulmarus glacialis
GGCGCGGGGCACGAGCCACCGGCCAGCCGATGCCCGGCAGCCTGTCTCCCACGCGGGAAGAGCGAAGCGAGGGACGCTGTTTGCCCCCCCCTGCCCTGGTCGGTGGCCAAGTGTGCGGTGCGTGTGTGCTTCATGGGGCGTGTGGGAGGGACCCGGGTCTTCCCCAAACCTCACGTTTCATTTCCATGAGGCTTTACACAGCTGGAGAGTGTATAGTACCAGGGGAGCCTTGAACTCTCCTCTGCTGGTGATACAAGGTGTGGAGGAGGCCCAAATCGGCACGTATGCAACGAACCTCACCCAACGGGCTTGGCCCCTTGCTGTCCTGGCGTGGTGGATGCTCTGGGTGCTTCATCGCCCACCTCTCCTTCACCACTTTTTTTTGGTTTTGTTTCTCAGCATGGAAGTTTGCACAGGTCAGCGTTTATTATTTTCTGTGGTCTTGCACCGAAGTACTTCTGCCTTTGCTCTTTCGCTGCAGATAAGGCTGGGCTCTTACGAAATGCCTCTGACAGGCCACTGGCCCTAGCAGGTGCCTCCAGCCTTGTGCTCTCTTGCCAAAAGACACATGTGAGCCACCATGGCTGTGGCTGGCCCAGCAGCCAGGGCAACGAGAACCGGGCTCTTGTGTCGTCTTTTTTTTTCACTTTCATCTGCATTAATCCTCCTCCCTGCTAAATCCCTCAGGATGTGCATTTCACAGGCTTGCATCCATCTCTCTGGGCGCCTGAGCTCAGCAGCGACGCTGAAATGGAGACACCGAGCCTGGTCTGAAGCAATGGTGAGGACCAGGAGCTCCCCAGGGCTGATCTGGACTCTGTCGAGCGGTAGCCAAGCCTGTTAATCTCTCCAGCTCAAGCCTTTCCTGTCCAAAACAGGGACGCTAAAGCCTCTTTGCCTTGCCAGGGGTGAATTTATCAGCCTCTGCGCAGACTGTAGCTCCTGCAAAGTGCCATATAGGGCTCAGCTGGCTCGTTGGGCAGCTTGCCCGAGATAGCGTCCAGAGCTGCACTCTTGCAGAGCCTCTCTCGCTGTTGTGGCTCTGCCCAGCTCCTGGCAGAGCCGCGCAGTCGGAGGAGAGGCTGTGGAGGAACAGGGAGGAGGAGAGGGCTGGCCCCGGGAGGAGAAGTGAAGGTGTGGGGGTGAGTTACAGGTTGCACTGACTGACTGTGTCAGCAGTGTCTGGGCTTGCCCCTCTAGCGTCAAAGCTATATATATGCTGCCTTCTACCAAAGCCAGCGCCTGCGCTGCCAGCGCTTCCCTCTGATTTCGTGTCAGCATCACTCGGCTCTCTGTAGCACGTCCCATCTTTCCAGTGGGTGATGAGGGCTGCGGGAGGCACGCCTGTCACCTTGCTACAGAAGCGGACTTGTCCTTCACCAGTAGGTCAGAAACCTCGGTCACGAGGCAGACGGTCCAAGTAGGTGGGTGCTGAGTCCAGGGGCTGCAGCACCCTGGAGATGGGGTTGATAAATCTTCCCCCTTATCCTTTTGGCAAGGGCTGTTTTTCAAAGCAGAAAAAATATGTGAAGCAGTCTTGTGCTTCCTATCTAACAGTGTTAAGCCTGTTTTGATTGCCCTGTTTTATTAAGGAGCCTTGCTAGGAAAGCAAGAGGCTATTCCAGGTCATGACTGGTAGGAACCTATTTGCCTTTCTGGAGTTAAACGCACTCAGCTTAATATTTTGCAATAGCCAGTAGAGATTGTCAATGCAGAAATCAAATTACTTCCATTAACTTTTGGTGCCTTTGTAAATATATCTCTGGTAGTTTTGGATTATGAGCTTCGAGCTTCCTGCCTAGTTATGGCTCGATGGTATATTGGAGGAAATCAGATCTTAAATCAGATCTTACAAATATGACTTTGGGCAGTGGGAGTGTAACCTTCACATACGAGTGATGCAATCCAGTCCTTTCCAGTTAGTGTCTGTATTTCTTCACAGTAGGGATCTTCGAGTTTGGGAGGATTATTTTTGTTCTGCTTTTTAAGTGAAAACATTTTGGAAAAACCAGGAGCAGGTGGCCACGGGTCAGTGCCCAGGCTCCATCAGCAGCCCAGCTGGCTGGAGTTACGGGCCAGCTCTGCCTCCCTACCTGCTGCTTAAATTGTTCAGTGCTGCAGCACTCCTGGCTGGGAACCTGCCCCTTCCCCGTGGCAGGGCAGCAGCATCAGGGGATGGCACTATCTGGTGCCTCCTCACTCTGAGCGTGGCAATTTTGGGGCCAGGGTCAGATTTGGAAAGCATTTTTCTGTTCTTTTTGTTTGTTTGTTTGTTTGTTTTTTTAACGTAATACAGAGAGGAGAATATTCCTGATGTCTCAGACTTACATAAGGCAGTTTGACGGTAAAGATTTAACTTCAAAAATAAATCAAAATGTAATGGCAGTTCCTACGTGAGACCCAAGAATCGGGAGCGACTTGAAAGGGAAAATAAATTAACAAAGCCAGTTCTGTCAGAACTGGAACTGAAACAGTATTATTCATTTAAGGGCAGTTTCACTTTTAAGAAGCTTAGTTTGCTTTAATAAGCCAGGATTGTGCTAGTAACACTACTAAAGAGCTTATATTTAATGCTTTAATCTGTCCCATTCAAACGGCACAATTTCCACGCTACCTGCCTTTGCGTTAGTACATATCCCAACTAAATCCTAAATCCTGCAAATGAGGAGCTGCGCTCTGCTTTCTGTCTGATCGCATTTGGAGTAATTTCGTGTTCTATTCTGCAGCGCCGAGAAGAAAATGGCTGAATCCTGAACAGTATTTGTGCTCGGCCCAGCTATCCATGCCTTTGCTAGGTCTCCAAAGCGCTGCGTGACTTTGGATGCGCTTGGTCAGGGCTTCCTCACCATCCCGCTCACATAGCAGGGATGGCCCTTTTGTGAGTAAAAAAGAGCCGTAATTGGAGCCATGCCCAAATTTTTATGGGAGTACAGTTTTTTTAATGACCACCGCCGCTTGCTTCATCAGGCAGGAAGCACCTGGGTGCTCCGCCAGCTCCTCTGAGATGGAGGCTATCAAACCAGCTCGGCTGAGGATCAGTTGTGCTGGCAGCGCCTTTGAAGCAGCCCCCAGGCAGAAGGTCGGGATTTCAGCTTCCTGAGATTGCACATACGTCTGGCTAATGGAGCGTCCCCTCTTTCGTCTGCAGGCAGAGATCATTACAGGAAAAGCAGAGAGTTTTCACTGTGCTCCTACAGCAAAATGAGACTGCTTGCCACACACCATTTTTTCTCCCGTCGTTCAGGTTTGGACTGTTTCACCTCCTGCCTTCACTTTCCCCTATTATTTTTTAAAAATAGAAAATGTCTGGGCAGCACAAAACAGGTTCCCCAGCAAAGGGGGGCTGAACACTAAAGCTGGATGGCTACTTAAAGTACTGAAGTCAAATTCTTTTCTAAGAGTTTTCTTTAGCATAATAATGCAAAAGTGGTGAGAGAAAAACGCTTGAATCTGAATGCTTGAACTTGAAATTGAAGACTGAAAGAGGGAGATTCTGACATGGCCTTTGTAAGCTGTGCCAAGAAGGGCTCCCAGTTCTGTTAAAGTAGTTGATTAAATCCTTCTATTTTTCTGAGGCTGGGATTTCAGATTCGAGCTCATAATGTATTGTTTTATTTCTGCACATATAAAAACAACCATGGTGATGTTTTCCACTGAATCCCAGGTCCTGGTGGTAAGAGTAACCTAAACATTGCTCTTGGTAATCTTTGGTGGTCCCGTGGCCACCACTAATCATTTGGTGGACATTCACTACCAAGATGGGACACTTTCCGTTACAATAGCTACCGCAGTAGTAGTTGGGGGTGGGTGACCCCCCAATCTTACCCGTCTCAACTGCCTTTGCAGAGAAACTTCAGTAACCCCACTGAAACGCACAGGGAATGTGTGGAGTTCCCGTGTCAGTGGCACCTTTCACCAGCACCGAGCGTGCTTTATAATCTGCGCAATTACCAGGCAACACTACGAGCAACTTGCAGAAACACTCCCGCCTTTTGAAGTGCTTATATTTTAGTTAGACGACGTGGGTTTTTTTTAAGAGGCGGTTTGGCACGCGCCTTTGTTTTACATGCTGAACTTGTATTGTGCATTTCAAGACATTGTTAACGTTTGTATTTTTTGCCGTGAAGCCGAATAAACCGTTGCGATTTGTAGCCCGTGCGCTGCCAGTGGAGTCGCGATTCCCCAACATCCGCGGGAAGCGGCCGCGGGGCCTGGCGATGCGCGCCCTGCCCATTTTTAGGGTCACCAGGCCCGGTTTTCCTCTGCCGAGCCTTACCGCGCCCTTTGGTGGGACGCGGTAAAAGGTTGCCCGGTTCGTGTCCCCTCCCGGTTGCAGCGAGAGAGGCCGCAGGGCCGGGGCGGCTGCTCGGCCCCCG
>NW_009216451.1:0-2734 GCF_000690835.1 Fulmarus glacialis
ACACGGTGACCCGGTAGGGTCCTGCCCCCTCCGTCCTGGGACAGCCTGGGGAGGGGGGGACCCGCTGTCCCCATAGGGTGCTACCCCATCCATCCGTCCTGGGATGGCTCAGGGAAGGGAGACCCCCAGCCTGGGGGGGTGCTGCCCATCCCCAGCAGGTGCTGGGACAGCTGGGTGAAGTGGGACCCACTGTCCCTGTAGGGTGCTGCTCGTCCCCACCTGGGGTCCTGGGACAGCTGGGGACGGTGTCCCAGCTGGGATGGTCCTGGACCCACTGTCCCACTGGGATGCTGCTCGTCCCCAGCAGGTCCTGGGGATAGCATCCCACCCACTGTCCTGCTGGGGTGCTGCCTGTCCCCACCCTGTGGTCCCAGGACAGCGCAGGGAGAGGTGGCTCACCCCCAGTGAGGTGCTCCTGCTGATACACACTTCTGATCCTACCGAGTCCCGTGAAGAGCCCTCATTGCAGGTGTTCTTTGCTTGCTTGTCAGCAGTCTCTTCAGAACAGTTGATGGGCCTTAGGTACCAAAAGAACACTCCATCTATCCCTACTA
Source organism: Fulmarus glacialis (assembly GCF_000690835.1). NCBI lineage: Eukaryota > Metazoa > Chordata > Aves > Procellariiformes > Procellariidae > Fulmarus > Fulmarus glacialis. The sequence continues at coordinate 555 of NW_009216451.1, forward strand.
CCTCGCTATAGCACTAGGATTTGACCTTGGGAATTCTGGAAATACAGACGAATTGGGTATCAGTGATAGGACTTGAAGGGGGTTTTAGCTGAGCCATTGTTTCCTGGATTTAAAAGAAAGCTTTTTTTCTGCACAAATGGGAAGCGTGGAGTTTCCCGACTGTGTGTATCGCTGCGAGCTGTGGGGACAGTGTGTGGGGACACCCTGCAGCTTCCACGGTGGGGAAGAAGGAACCATAAACGGTCACTGTTTCCCAGTGAGGACGTGAATGCATGGCACAGAGGAGTGATGTTGACTCATTATCCGTTGCCTAAGTGAGGAAATGTCTGTCTGTCCAGAAGTCAGCCCAGCCAAGCTTGATGATTTTATAGTTATCTGCATGTTGCTTTCATTTTCTCTTCTCTTTTCCTTCAAATGAACTCCGGTAGGTTTCTATTTGAGCATAAACCAAAGCTGCCTGGAAAAGGGCTTTGTTCGGGAAACTTAGAGACGTGCTGGAAAGTTTAGCTAGAACTCAGTTTGGATTGCAATTCTGGGTAGCAAGAACATGAAAGGAAAGTCTGACCTAGTAGTCAGAATGGAAAGCGTGGTGGGAGGGTTGTGAAGATTTAATCAGAGCATTGTAATAGCCTTCCTATGCAAATCGGTTAACCTGGCTCAGGTTACCCATTTCATGGCCTCTGAGCATCGCTGTATAAGGGCTTGTTTCTTCAGAGGGCAATGTTAATAGCGAACAACAGCTTTGCTCCTTTCTGAAACAAAATCGAGTGCTAGATCTTGATATTTCAGTAACGCTGGGGATAAGATCAGGGAGATAGAGCAGGTTTTGCTGCCCACAGAGCAATACCAGAGGGAATGTCCCTGCTGTTAACCAGCTAGAGAAAATCCGGTACTGCTTACCGAATCTCAGCTCTTTGGCTGCTGTGATATTTATCTGTGTTCAGGATAAGGTGTAAATGCAACGTACGTCACCCAGGCTGTCTGGTTGGAAGGAGCCGGCCCCAGCATGGCCTGGAGGGCGTTGGCTTTTTGATAGTAACCCAGCCTGAGTCTGATCCAGCACTTGCTTTGGGGGGTTTGGGCAGACTGTGTCACGCACAGCTCTTCGTGTGAGCAAAAGCCTCCTCCCTGGTTCGCCTGTTAGCAAGGTGAGCCAGACGACATGCATCCTCCTCGGAGCTGCCCAGCAGAAGCAAGAAATGACCTGGCTGTTGGAAACCAGACAGCTCTTGCGGGTCACTGCAGACCAGTGCTACTAGTGTGTCTGTAGCACTCGAACAAAGGCTGTTGGAATCAGCCCTCCGGCAGGGAGAGGAATTAATCACCCTATTCATTCTTCCCAGCGAGCTTGTGTCACTGTGCTTATGTAAAGTCAGGGTATGAATTATTTACAACGGGCTTTCCCACCGTAGTAGTGCCGGTATCCCGAGCCAGAGCGGGAGCACGGGGCTGGGGGCACGGCGATGCTCAGCACTGGGGGTCACCCACCGCCGAGGTGACGGCAGCGAGGGGCTGCTGGGCGATGGCAGACAAAACCCTGGGCGTGTGGCACGCAGCATCCTGTGCCTTCCACGCGTACTGCAGTCTTTCGTAAATGAAAGAGCTTGGCTGTGCTGCCGAGGAGGAGGAGGACCAACACAACACCGGCGCGTGTTGCCATGGAAACACCGGTCAATTGATGCACCATCAATCGCAATACAAATCATTTTCTATGTTTGTAGCTTTTTTTTTTTTTCCTTGCTACAATCAGGTGGCATTGCTGTCTAGTGTTTGTCACACTGCATCTCTCCTAGAAGCTTGGGAGAATAACAGAACCTTTAAAGAAACAGAGCTGTGTAGGCTGAGCTCGCTGAATGAGGCTGGAGGCAACTGGTGAGGCTCCGACTCCTGCGGAGAAGCAGGAGGAGGGACGGAGGCAACTCGTGGCCATCCAGGGAGTGGGCTGGGAACAATGCTGTGCGATTCCTGGGGTCTCGGGAAGACACTCGCTGTCGTTGCTGCATGGGGAAAAGTCGGAGTTTCCTTTTTTGTCTGCTGGGGTTGAGCCTGGAAGCAGCTGTTTAACGCGGCGGTGTGTCAGAGGTCAGGTGAAGAGGGGGCATGCATTGGCCGTCCAGATCCTGCCGTGGCTCGTCCTAGGCACATCGCTTCAACAGCCTCTTTCTCGTTGCCACTCAATT
>NW_009216451.1:2765-11214 GCF_000690835.1 Fulmarus glacialis
TTTCTTTCCCGAATAGACAGTCGTGTAGTTTGTTTCTCCACAACTGTGGGCTAGTTCATGATATTTGTCATTTCAGCTCTAGGAATAAAATATAAATGGTGACTATTTTAATTTCTCATAGGATTTGCTCGAGTGTGTAGAAAAACTCTACATTTCAAGTGAGGGGTTAATTTGGAGCATGGGGTTGCTTAATATATTACACTGAGCTTTCCTAGCCTGCTGTTATGATTTGAAATAGCAGTGTGTCATAACACAGCTGGTCAGACGAAGCTTTTTTTTTTCCTTTTTTGCCAGGGGTAGGTCTTTGGCTCTATGATAGCGGCAGGGTAAGGATGCTTAGTGGGATCTTCCCTAGACAAGATGGGTAGGAGTCAATGTGGATCAAGTTTGTCCCTCCCAAACCCCCAGGCCATCTGTATCCCATCTCTCCTCCAATATTGGCTTCATGTGCAGGAGTGCGCAGCCGTTGATGCACGCGGAGACCCTGTAGTCGTGCCTCCCGGCCCTGCGCTCGGCGCAGAGATGTTGTTTCTTTGACGATTACGTCGTACCCTGGCAGAATGAAGTTGCTCAAACTCCCACGGGATATGAATCATTGTGGTATGACACATTCAGCGGTTCTCACGCTGCTGCCTCTGTGAAGAGGCAATACAACTTGAGCTACACAAGCTCTAAATATAAAACCTTAAATAGGAGTTATTCCCCTCTGACCGCTAACAAAAATACTGAGAATGATCAACAAAAATACCCTTTGCCATACTGGTGCCGCAGAACTGGAAGGCACTTCTGGAATTGCTCATTTCAGCCCCTGCCAGTGGAAACAACCGCATCCTAGATGACTGTAAGTCAGCTTTCCTATAGCGGTGCTTGGTGATGCTGCTTAGACTTCTGTGTACGCAGCACGCTTCCTTCTGGAAGTGCCTACTATCAGAAAAAACGAGCTGGTTGAACCTGGCCTCCCTCTCTTGCGTATTCAGTTGGTTTTACTCAAGTTTTGGCTTCTCCAGAGGCAGAGCATTGTTCTTCACTGCTCTTTAAAAAAGGAAATTCTGTGGAGATCAACAAGAGCTTGCTTCTTGAGATAGCTGCACGTGGAAACCCCTGTTGTTCCACTTTTTCAGAATCATTCAGTTGATTGAAGTGCCCAGGACAGCCTCAGCTTTCCTAGACTCCTCCCGGCCATAGAGCATCCACCCATATGACTGTCCTAAGGAACCGGGGTATGTGTGTTTAGCCGCAGGTGCCTGGAAGGAGCAGTGGGAGCCTGTCCTGGGAGCCTGAATCAGCAGAAACAGCAAGCTATTAGCTGGGCACACCAGGCAAGACAAATCTGGTCTGTGTGAATTGACAGTGAGAACTGCCAGCAGTTATTGAGGGGAGAATTCAATATTGTAAGCTGTCTGTGTAAAAGGTATCTGCCCCAAGTAACCCAATTAGCACTTCTTAATTTCAGGCCCTGCAGTGCAAGCCGCAGGACTGGAGAGAGCAGGAATTTGTCTAGCGTGCAGGCTGCTGTACAGACAGTGATCAGAAATAAGATGAAAGAAATGAGATGAGAGAGGTGGGCTGATTGCCCGCTCTGCTGACCTGCCCCGCAGGGCAGTGTTGCTGCAGGCTCCAGGGGTAAAAGCACGTAGGCGTAGCCTGAGATCTCACTGCAGCCGCTCTTCAACCAACTGCTTTGAGTGGAGCAGCTCAGGCAGCGACAACCTCCCGTGCCGCCCCTGGGCAAGCTGAATTAGAAGGATCACTGGTCTGTTGCTTGATAACTTTGTCTTTTACTAATTCACCCGGTGTCTTCCTTCTCCAGTTACGCGGTTATTGCCTACGGCTGTGCCAGCTGCCCCAAGCTAACTTGCGAGAGGGACGGCTGCCAGACGGAGTTCTGCTATCACTGCAAACAGATATGGCATCCCAACCAAACCTGCGACATGGCCCGCCAGCAAAGGGCACAGACGCTCCGAGTACGGACCAAACACACATCAGGCCTCAGTTACGGGCAGGAATCCGGGCCGGGTATGGATTCATGTGTTTTTTGGTTACTTGGTGCTGCAGTTATGCTTGTGAAGCTAAGAAAGAGCCACCTGTGTGCAAAACCCCATCCCGTCAAAGCAGGGGGGTGTTAGTGCCCTGCACAGAACACTGCTGCATGGCACAGCTGAGGGTCTCCAGCAGCCACGGGTGAGAACGGCTGTGAAACTCAGAGTCATTTTCCTCTTCTTGTGTGCATTAGAACAATTCCGGTGGGCTCCTCCAAGAATGCAAAACAGGTCAACAGATGATGATGTGCTTTGGGTCCTTCTGTGTCATGGCAGCTCCCCTCATCCGCCCCAGCTAGGCTTGTGGCTGTTTTGATCTTGGATGTTCTCGTTTATTGCTGATCTAAACCCTGAACAAATAGGCACTTTTTAGCCTTGCAACTTCAATTTTCCTGCCGTGGTAGTAAAGAGTAGCATTCATGCCTAGCTGAGTGTGGGGAGCCTCTCTCCATGCACTGTTAGGTGTTAGTAATGTCAGGTACAGAGAAAATGCCAACCCACAGACTCCTACGCTGCCTGGTAGGAGCTGCTGCGTCTACTGAGTTAGCATTTGTTAAAAATAACTGTATTGACTCTGGAAGTGGGCAGTAAGGCCATTTCATAAAGTCCCGCCCTACCCCCAAACAAAACACCCTGCTTTCCCTTCTATGTCAGGAGTTAAAATGTTAATATGCTTACTTAGAATGGAGCTGTCGTGGGTGGTTCAGGCTTAGTGGTATGTCAAGGTTCAACATGCCCCAGTTAGAGGTCTCTGATAATGGACAGCATAGATACTACCACAGCCTGCGGTACAAACCAGCGAGCAAAAAATAGTTTCTGAGTTTTTACACCCTTTTAAAGTAGATCCCTGCCAGGAAGAGCTTAGCACTTAGCCACTGGAAGAGAGGTTCTTGAGACAGTGGTTTTTCCCCACCCTGTTCTTGCTGGATTCGATGTAGTGATTAATAAGGTGCGAGCTAGTCTCAGCAGCTGGATTTCATATTGTCGAGTGTTGCAGAGGCTGCCAGCAAAGCCCTGAACCACTGCACAGCCATTGCATAACTGCGATCAGATGACGCTTGAATTAAGGAAGAGATGAAGGACCCTTACCCTGCTCTGCCAGCAGCAAACTGGGGACTGGACAGCCTCTGCACCGGACTCCCTGTGAGGCTGCAGACCTGGTTACCCTTTTGGCTGCTTTTGAAGGCCAGGTTCGGAGTTTCTCCGATGCCGCCTTCTCCCAATTGTTCTGTTGTTCTTGGCCTGTGAATCAGCTTAGTGGAGCAATTTAGTAATGGTTCGTTCTTACGCTGTTGCCTCGGCTAGCACAGGGCAGGTATGACTTGTTCCCAGCATTTAAGCATGTTCTGGAATACATCCCGTTCAAGGCTAGAATAAGTTTTTAAAGTGACTGTTGTTCTCAGTCCCTGCTGTCCAGGCAAATGGCTTTGGTGGGATCTGTCTCATCAATATCTTCTCAGTCTGAAGATAAACTAAAGACACAACCATTCCCACTTTATCTGTGATTAGCGAAGGTGTTCTGCCCACACAGAAAACAAGGGTTTCAATCCATAACGAGAACCCCCTCATTGATTCTTCATACTTGCAGCACAGAAAGTCCAACTCAATCCCATGCTTCCTCCCCGTAGCTGATGACATCAAGCCGTGTCCGCGTTGCAGCGCTTACATCATCAAGATGAACGATGGGAGCTGTAACCACATGACCTGTGCGGTGTGTGGCTGCGAGTTCTGCTGGCTGTGTATGAAGGAGATCTCGGATCTGCATTACCTCAGGTGAGCGGGGTGAGCAGCACGCACAGGTTCTTGCCGGTGGGGTGGCACATGTTTCTCTGAGGCAGATTGGAGGAGTTCACTTCGTGTGTTGGCCTTTCATCCTCCTGCCTCTCCAATCGGTCAGCGCAATTTTCTTCTTTCTGACCCAGAGAGCTGAACTTTCTTCCCACTTTACAGTATGAGGATGCTCTTCCACACCAAGAAAAGCTCCTCCTGATACAATTGCATTTGAGAACTCTTGGCATACTGGATATTAAACGTAGGCCCGGTGGTGTGATAATCACCTTGATGAGCAAGTTAACCTTGATGGGAGGGAAACCTTTTTTGTGTTGCCTGCCCGCTTCCTAAGTTTTGGGTTTTGCTCACGTGGAAGTTGAACTTGGGGTTCTCAGGAACACTTAGGAATTGCTGTGGTGTTAATGTAATTTTTTTTTTCCTTCCATTAAGCCCCTCTGGCTGTACATTCTGGGGCAAAAAGCCATGGAGTCGTAAAAAGAAGATTCTCTGGCAGCTGGGCACATTGATCGGTGCTCCTGTAGGCATTTCCCTCATTGCTGGCATTGCCATTCCATCCCTGTGTATGTCGGGAGGAAGGTAAGTGTGGAGCTGAGGGATCTGGGGCTTTTGGGGCGTTCTCTGTACTCAAGGCATCTGACCAGAAATTTAGAGCTGATACGAAGGGTGGATCTTTTCATAGAACCAAAATTCAGTTGTCTCTTCTAAACCATGTCTTATCTTTTGGGCTTTGTGTGGGGAGAGGGAAGGTGGTGGCTGATAGCCATGTCGGGAGGAAGGTAAGTGTGGAGCTGAGGGATCTGGGGCTTTTGGGGCGTTCTCTGTACTCAAGGCATCTGACCAGAAATTTAGAGCTGATACGAAGGGTGGATCTTTTCATAGAACCAAAATTCAGTTGTCTCTTCTAAACCATGTCTTATCTTTTGGGCTTTGTGTGGGGAGAGGGAAGGTGGTGGCTGATAGCCCTTCAGGCTGAAGTCCTCTCAAATGCTTTTGTGCCTCTGCCTTGAACCAGGAGCACCCAAGGAGAAACCTGGTCCCTTTTTAACACATCCTATGGTGATGGGCTCTATGGGACAGTGGCTGGACCCTGAGCATCACACTTTGGCTTGCATAAGTCACTGGTGTGTTTTGATGCTGACCTGCTGCCCCAAACTGCGTCATACTGTTGTGTGTCTGTGCTGATAAAGAGGCATTGAGAGGGAAGAAATGGCATGTCAGCACTATATTTGTAGCTGCTTCTTTTTCTTAAACACAGACCCACCTGCTATATCTGATCTGTGGGGAGATCTGTGGTCAAGGTGAGGTTCTTTAAGGGCTAATGCAGCTGGCAAGGCTGTAAAATCACAAGCTTATTAATGTCTTCTGCTGGTGTTTGCTCATGGCCAGGCTCTGTTCTCACCTGGTGCTTCTCCTTCCGTCAGATCCACAGCAGGTATGAGGGAAAGAAAACCTCTAAGCACAAGAGGAACTTGGCCATTACTGGTGGGGTCACCTTGTCTGTCATTGCCTCTCCGGTCATCGCTGCTGTCAGTGTTGGTAAGTGGGCACAGTCCCTGTCCCTTCTGGTGGGCCAGTAGTCCAGCCCTGTGAGATGGGGGTGGCCAAAAGGCAGTTTGCAGATTGCTGCTGTGTGCTTTTCTGGGGACATCCCTCAGTTTCGCATCCAGGCTGCATGTCCTCATGTGCTTGAGTTGGCCTGGAGCCAGCACTGGGCTTGTCTAGAGCACCAGTTGCCTGTGCCACAGCCCATAGTGGAGTCCCTTGACACACAGAGCTGTCTGTTACCCATGGACTGGTTTGGTGGCTGACGTCTTGGGGGTTCAGCCGAGGCTGTCTGTGCTCTTGGGGTTCCCTCATTCTGCACTGCAGCAGCACAAACGAAGGGCTCCTCCACTGTCTGTCTGCAAAGTTGTGAACTAGGACCTTTAAAAGCAGTGGAAACAACTGAGAGAGTCCCTACCCCAAAGAGTCCTTTCTGTCTGCCCAACACAGCTCAGCCTTAAGCTCCTCTTAACTCGGCGCATCCTACTCTCCAGGTATTGGAGTCCCCATCATGCTGGCTTACGTCTATGGTGTCGTGCCGATCTCGCTGTGCCGAGGTGGTGGCTGTGGAGTTAGCACCGCCAATGGAAAGGGTGTGAAAATAGAGTTTGATGAAGATGATGGACCAATCACAGGTAATGTGATAACTGGTGAAGGGAAGGGGGCGAAGCAAGACCCTGTTATTGCCTCTTGTAATGAAATGGTAGGGGGTCTTAACGTTTCCCAAATCTGAACATCTGTCTTTACCTGGGTTTGGCTAGAAGCAGTTATTTGCTTCAGTCTCCTGGTGATCAGCTGTGTAGCTCTCAAAGCGAAATCTCAGCTCTTCCTTGCCCTGGACGAGGCAGGGAGGCAGTCTGAGATGAGACACATGCTGCCTGATGTCTGACCCCCAGCTCTGCCAGCACCATTGCAGCTGAACGGTTCCCTTGCCGATTCTGATTCCTCTGCTCTTCTTCCCCGCAGTGGCTGATGCCTGGCGAGCCCTCAAGAACCCCAGCATTGGCGAAAGCAGCATTGAGGGGCTGACCAGTGTGCTGAGCACCAGCGGCAGCCCCACCGATGGGCTCAGCGTGATGCAAGGCAACTACAGCGAGACAGCCAGCTTCGCTGCCCTCTCGGGCGGTACCCTGAGTGGTGGTGTCCTCTCGGGAGGCAAGGGGAAGTACAGCAGGTAACTGAACTGATGGGCACAGCCAGAAAGGGGGAGAGACTCCCAAGGCCTGTGCTGGTTGGGCAGGCTTATTTTGGGAAGCTCTCCAGGACTGTGAGTGGTCCTTCTTTGACTTGGGAATCATGTCCTAGTATTTTTACTACTTGGTCGGTTGTAGAATAACCAGTCCCAGCAGACCAGGCTACTTCTGGAGTCAGTGCTGGGCTGGTTCTTGCAAGGAGGACAAAAGATAAACAAGTTTCTGTCCCTACTGAGCTCCTTGAAACTGCAGAGCTGATGCTTCAGGATAATTGGGAACAGCGCAGAGATGCCTGCGTGGCCTGCTTAAAGATCTTCCAGTCCTCTGATCTCAGCCTAGAGGCTTTGATGCTTCCTGTTCTCCAGTGGCCTATAGCAAGCAGGGTCACTGCTTTCCAAGTCAGGAGGTTACACCACAGTTTTCCTCTAAACTTGCCTGTGAGTCAGTTTGCTGGGTAATTAAAGACACGTGTTGATATGGCAGCCAGGATATAATCATGGCTGTGTGCTAGATCTGTGGAAATCGGTTCTTCACAGGAATTGCATGAGTCATAGATATAAACACAACTTTACCTTCGTCATGGAAAACAGAATGGGTTTACTTAAATGGAGCCAAAAATGAGACTAAATGAGAGGAACCGTTGGGGTTAAACACTGTCATGCTGAGCTGGGGCAGCACAGAGGGCATCTTGCTCTCCCGTGATGAACAGCAACTGTTTGGTGCCCCTTGGGAACCATCTAAGGCATTTCTGAGGAATCCTCTTCTTCCCTGCAGGCTGGAAGTTCAGGCAGATGTCCAGAAGGAGATTTTCCCCAAAGACTCAGTCAGCTTGGGGGCTATCAGTGACAATGCCAGCACTCGAGCCATGGCTGGTTCCATCATCAGCTCCTACAACCCCCAGGACAGGTAGGAGGACATGCGATGGTGGGAAGAGTGTTGGTCGTGGTTGTCCTGGAAAAATCTGTGCTCTGTGAGGTGCCGCTGTAGGTGGCGAGATGACTGTAATTGCACCAGCCTGCTCTTCTGTAGCTGGCAAGTGGATTGATCCTTTTACTTGCACAGAAGGACAACTGGGGGCAATTTGGGCGCAGCTTTCATGTGTCATGTGGAGGCTGAGGAGGGGATCTGCAGCCCAGGACCCTCAAGGTCTGTTCCTGGCTGCTTGCGGGGACTCTGGTGCTTTCAGTTCCTGGCTCAGCCTGGGGATGATCTTGGCTGCTGTTAGGAGGACTCAAGGAGAGCAGCGAGTGATGTTGTTTCCCAGATGCTGTGGGGTGATGAGCAGCATCTTGGTCATGTTTGGGAAATGTGGTCCTCCCAGTACAGTGATGCAGTGCCTGGTGGTGACCCAGTCGAACCCAGTAACTGTGTACCCAGTAACGCAAGGGTGCTTGTTTCTGCAGGGAGTGCAATAACATGGAGATCCAGGTGGACATCGAAGCCAAACCAAGTCACTACCAGCTGGCCAGCGGCAGCAGTACAGAGGACTCTCTGCATGTCCACACCCAAATGGCAGAGAATGAGGAAGAGGAGGAGGAGGAGGAAGAGGATGGTGAGCAGGAGCAGACGTGCAAACACCAAAGCTGTGAGCAAAAGGACTGCATTGCCAGCAAAACGTGGGACATCACCCTGGCCCAGCCTGAGAGCATACGGAGTGACCTGGAGAGCTCCGACAGTCAGTCGGACGATGTGCCAGACATTACATCGGATGAATGCGACTCCCCGCACTCTCAGACTGCAGCAGCCTGCCCACAGACCCCCAAAGCTAGAGGTGCCGAGAGCCCAAGTGCCCACCTGAGCCACTGTGCCCAAGCCGAGGGCTGCAGGCTGGATGATATAGTCAAACTGGAGTGTATCGAAGCCAGAGTATGAAGTGGCCTCCTG
>NW_009216451.1:11245-12353 GCF_000690835.1 Fulmarus glacialis
AAGCACACTCGCTGTCATTGCATCTTTTGGGGCAGGGTTGTGTCCGTGTTGGCTTCTGTTTGCAATTCTCCAGCTGACTCCCCAGCCTCGCCTCGGGGAGTTGCTGTTTCTTACATGACAAAAAAGAAAAAGGAAAAAAAATCCCCCGCCCTCTTTTTGTTTTAATTTATTGGTTCAAGCTCTGGTGAGGTGTGTAAGAGTGTAAATATGTACGTGTGTCTGTATGTCTGCAAACATCCTAAGGGACTATTTGAATAAAGACTCTGGTTGTCATTCAACTTGCATCCAGCTCATCCTTTCCAAAGATGTACGGTGAAATCCTCTGGCTGCCTTTGCCCTTTGCTCGAGCGTTTGTAAACACTGCCCTAGCCCAAGGCATGGGGAAAATGGGGGCATCTCCTCTTCTACCTCTAGAAAGTGTGGTGTGACAGCCTTGTTCTGTCTGCAGCAGCGATGGGGACAGCACATGTGCCATGTGTGGCTGCAGTGGCCGGACCTGCTTTGTCCTGAAGCTGTAGCAGGGAGAGGTCTCTCTTCTCCCCCTTAACCTGTACACAGCCCTGCTGCATAGGAAAAAGAGGAGAAGGATGGGGACTAATGCTGTGCTGAGCCAAATTCCCAGTGCTGGTAGGTGTAAGGGATCTGAGGAGGCTGAGGGCTGGGCTGGGGGCTCAGGTGGGATACTGGGGACAAGTTTGAATCTCTGCCTGGACCAAGACCTTCCCCAGACCAGTCTCAGGAGCTAGGGCTGCATTGCTGTCCCTGTAATTAAATTGTTGGTGCCTCATGCCTGCAATGAGCTTTGCAGAGAGCATCGCTTAGTGAGGTCCTCCTGTGAGCAGAGCTGGGTTGCTCTTCCCGCAGCCACCTTGGCAACCTGTTGTCCCCAGCCTCTCACTCAGTCTCTTGCTATCAGTAACTTCCCTGGAAGCTTCGTTACAGCAATTGCCACCAAACTGGCTCCTCTGAGTCACCTTCTGGGAAGTTGGCACCCATCCTGACCCCTCTGCTTTTCCCTCTCTCTGCAGGTTGATCCCTGGCACCCGATGGCGCTTGCCTCTGCCCCGCGGTCCGGCAGCATCCCACCCGGAGTGGCTGCCACTTCCCA
>NW_009216451.1:12389-12730 GCF_000690835.1 Fulmarus glacialis
TGTGTGTCGCGTGCTTCCATTGCGTCAGGGTGGACTGACTCAAGTGTGCCGGGGATGGATGGGGAAAGGGATGTGGCAGCGTGGCATTGCATGTCGGCATGGGGTATTGGCTCAGCGCAGCGTGCCACGGCATGGCCGCCGGCTCGCAGCAAGGGGAGCGCAGGGGTGGGGACAGGGCTGTGCTTCCCCTTGGTGGAGGCAGGCGAAGGTGGAGTTATCCCTTTGTTCATCCCCGGGGAGCTGGTCTGACGGGAATTGGAGTAGCAGTGGGGTGCAGCAGGCGAGTGGCTCCGGTGGCCTGGTCCTGGTCCCAGTCCTAGCCCTGGTCCTGCCTGGCCATG
>NW_009216451.1:12752-13183 GCF_000690835.1 Fulmarus glacialis
CTGGCTGCCAACCCGGGGGCATTGAGGGGCTCTGATGGCCTGATCCCAGCTCGGCAAAGATGTGCCAAGTGGGTGAGTCCAGGTCTTGCGTGGTGATCGCGATGGGAGGGTGCCTCAGCTCTGCCCGTGACTCCAGCACTGCCCTTGTGCAGGGAAACTGAGGCAGGGAGGGAGGGGAGCCGAGGGGCTCGGACGGGGTCAGGGACAGAGCCAGGCTGGGCTGATGGTGGGTGCTGAGGAGAGCAGCCCTGGGGTGGGTCCCGACGGGGGAAAAGCCCAGATGCTGCTGCGGTAACTCCTAAAAGCGCTGGGTGCCGAGAGATGGGCAGCTGCTCCCCCCAGAGCGTCCTCATTGCTCCGGGGAGCCCCAGCCCTTCCCGGCCCCATCAGGGACGCCTGTCCCCACTGCCGCTGGCCTGCGCTGCCACCCC
>NW_009216451.1:13495-14155 GCF_000690835.1 Fulmarus glacialis
CCCTCGCCCGTGGCTCCGTCCTCCGCTTCGTGCTCAACCCCCGGGCCGCCATCCCCCTGCAGTACGCCATCGCCAACGCCGCCTCCGTCATCTCCGCACTGCTGGTACCGTGGGGTGCAGGGCGGTGTGGGGGGACACGGAGTGGATGCAGGAGGATGGGGGATGGATGTGGGATGGATGCAGGGTGGGTAGGAGGTGGGATTCAGGAGGATGCAGGATGGACGCTCCTCCATCTCCCCTTCCCTGCTCTAAATAGGCCTTTCTAGCACAAAACTGGGGGGTTTAAATGCGCAGGGACTTGTCGCTGGGTGGAGGCTGGGGGAAATGAAGCTCTGCCCCCCCCATGCTGAACTGGCCACATGAGCTTTCAGGGGTGATGTCAACAGGGAAAGGGGACCGATGTCCCCGGGGCAGGCGGGTGCCGTGCGTCGCTGACCTCCCCGCGCTTCCTCGCAGACCGTCTCCTGTGGAATAGCTGCCCTCATGCTGTCTCGCTACCTTGCCCCCGCCGCCCTCGTAAGCACCCCCGGCCCCGCAGCCCCTCACTCAGCACCCCTTGGGCTGTAGCCATCCCATGGAGCACACACGGCCGCCGTGTCCTGTCCCCTTGCTCGGGGGCCGTCCCCGGGGAGGGAGCCCGGACAGGCGGCCGTGCACGGC
>NW_009216451.1:14484-14688 GCF_000690835.1 Fulmarus glacialis
TCGCCGTCGCCCCGGTCTCTCGCGAATGCCCCTTCGATCCCACCCGTGTCTATGTGAGTCCCCAGTGGGCTGTGGACTGGGGATGCCTGCACTGGGCATGGGGGGATGCAGGTGGAGACCTGACACCCCGTGTCCCCGCAGAGCTCGACGCTGTCCCTCTGGGCCATCTCCCTCTTGCTTGACTCGATGGAGATCGTCTTCAGC
>NW_009216451.1:14770-15340 GCF_000690835.1 Fulmarus glacialis
CTCGGCACCGACCCGCTCCCTCCCATGCAGGGCTGGGACGGACTCAGCTGGGCTCAAGGGCTCCGAGATGGGGATAGGACTTGCCAACCCAAAGCTCCTGTCCCCCTGGTCTTGTTCTCATCATCCCCTCTGGCTTGCAGGTCTCCTTGCAGGTGGCCCCCGCGGAGAGCCCTGACCCCGGGCAGTGCCTGGGCTTGCTGAGGCTGGACAGTGTGGAAACCGCCCAGCTCTGAGCGGGGCCCGAGGGCCGACCCTGTGGATGTGCCCCAGACAGCCCTGCCCCATCCCAGTGCCCGCACACCCCGCCATGGGACCCAGCTGCCCCCCAGCCCAGCTATCAGGCAGACATGTCCCCTGGATACCACCAGCCAAGACACATGAGCCCATCCCCGTGGCCTCGGGTCGCCTCAGGCTGCAGCGAGGGAGGTGACTAAGCTGGATCCAGCCTGCGGGGAGGAACTTTCCCCTCAGCATCAATGGCCCCTTTCCCACCACTGACTGCACTGACACAAACTTTATTCTGCAGGTATTAAAAGACCAGAAGCGTGTCCCCTCCCTGTGGCCCCCACC
>NW_009216451.1:15453-15741 GCF_000690835.1 Fulmarus glacialis
CCCTGTCCCGGCTTCGCCACCAGCCTTTCCCACCGAGTGGGTTGTCCCCCTGCTCCGAGCCCCTGGTGCTGGGGGGAACCATCCTCGCTCATGGCAGACCCTGCCTCCATCCTCCTTCCCCCAATTGAGCAGGGCAGGAGCCCCCCGGGCGATGGGGACCGTCCCCCTGGGCTCCCCCTTGCCCCAGCTTCAGCCGAGCTCCAGCTCTCTCCCCGCGAGGGGCCGTGGGGGCACGGTGGTGGGGACCGCGGGGCCTGGGCAGAGGACAGCGGCAGTGACCGGCTGCGG
>NW_009216452.1:0-288 GCF_000690835.1 Fulmarus glacialis
GACCGGGGGACCTGTCACCGCGGGATCTGTCACCGCCTGCCGCTGTCCCGCTTCTTCCCCAGCTTGGCTGGGCCCGGCCCATCCCCACGCGCGTGCACTCCCGAGGGCCAGCTGGCAGCGGGGCCTGCACCGGCAGGCGGTGCGGGGGGCGAGAGGTGGCACGTCTCCCTGCAGCTGCCTTATCCGCCGGCCTGCTTTCGTTTTCTCTCATTAGGTTTCTTTGGAGGCTGCTTTCCTCGAAACACGAAGCTATGACGTCCCTCGCGGAGCAGCTGAAGCGGCTGGGCC
>NW_009216452.1:443-6128 GCF_000690835.1 Fulmarus glacialis
CTGGAGAAAGATAAATGGGAAAGGCAAACCCATATTCAAAAAAGGCCAAAAGGATAGTTCAAGAAACTACAGGCTAGTCAGCATCACTCCAGTCCATGGGAAAATCATGGAGCAGGTCCTTTTGGAGCACATTTCTGGGCACATGAAGGGTAAGGTGATTGGGAAGAGTCGGGGGCCCCAAGGTGGTCAAGGGCTGGAGAATTTGCCCTGTAAGGGGAGGCTGGTGGGAGGAACGTCTCTGGTCTCATTCAGTCTGGAGAAGGCTTTGAGGGGTCTAACAGCAGCCTGACAACACCTATGAGGAGGCTTCAAGAAGATGGGTCAGGCTGTCCAGAGGAATGCGTGGCTGGAGGGCAGGAGACAATGGGCGTAAGTTGAAACAATAGAGGTTCAGACTGGATGTAAGGAAAACCTTTTTCACCGTGAGGGCAGTCAAGCAGTTGAACAGGTTGCCCAGGGACGTTCTGCTCTCCATCCTTTTGAAAACCCCAACTGAATAATGCCCTGAGCAACCTGGTCTGATTTCAGGTCTAACCCTGCTTTGGGCAGGGCCTTAGACTAGAGATCTCCCCAAGGTCCCTTCCAACCGGAATTCTGTGATTTCGTGAAAACATGCTGACACCCTGCTCTTTGGTAACTTTATGGCCACAAATAATGCAAATCCTTTGTGCATGTCTCTTTTGTATGGACCTTTACCCAGAAATGTGATACTTCTTGAAAAGAAAGCTGTTTTCTAAAACCAGAAAGATTGATATCATCTATCGATTTTAAGTAACAAAATTGTAGATATATGTGTCTTTGATGCAACACAGAGTATTTTTTAGTTTCTTAAATAATTACTATAGAACTGCTGCATATAATCTTCCATATTTCAGCCAGCTGCCTGGTTTCTTTATTTCAGCTGAAGTTGCCTGATTTGTGCTTAGCCATTAAGATTTACAAGCTTGTGTAAAATAAAGAAATAATTCCAATGGTTCTCCAGTGGTGTACATGGAATATTGTATTTCAGTTTGTTCAAAGAGGTACCCTTGCTTGCTTCATCTGTATAAAATCATAGAATAATTTTGGCTGGAAGGGACTGTCCCGATCCAATGTCGGGGGAGGTTTCGATATGATCCCGAGAGCGAGATTAAGACACAAACGAGGTCAAATGCCGCATGTCCTAAATAACTTTTATTATCAAAAGTAAAAATTAGTAGCAATAGGGTAGATCAGAACAAAGATAGAAATCAAGCAAGCATTCGGGATAGAGTTGCAAGAATAGTCACCACCATAGATCCGCGGCGTCCCAGGGGCCCAAGTCTTTCAGTGTTTCGGCGATGAGTAGTCGCGCCCCAGGGTCACGCTGCGGGATGGGCAGCGGGCGACGACGCCTGGGTCGCCTTGGCAGTCCCTTTTATTCCTGTTCAAGGGCTGTAGTCTCCATGGCAACGGCATGTTGCTACATTCCTGTGCTCAACCGAGTCTTGCACACAGTGCAGCCCTTGCAAACCAGAGGTCTCCCTGGCCTTGCAGCCGCTCTTACTGTATTCAGAGCAATCTTTGAGACAAGTGTTCTACAGTTCAGTCTTTCACACGTATTCAGAGGATTCTTTGCTTAGATAAGCAATCTTTAAGACAAACGTTCTACAGTTCAGTCTCTCACAGGGACCTCTGAAGGTTATTTGGTACTAGCCCAACTGAGCTCAGGGCTAGTTAGCGCAGGTTGCACAGGCCTGTGTTCAGCTGAGTTTGAGGATGGAGGTTTCATGGTCTCTGATCCAATACTGGGCCTCTGATCCAGTGTTCAACCACCACTGTTTAAAAAAAAATAATCAATCCATACATTGGCTTGGAATTTCCTATGTTTCAGCTTGCATCTGTTGCCTCCCATCCTTCCATTGTGCATCTCTGAGAGGAGCCTGGCTCCATCTTCTTGATAACCTACACTATATCCCATTAAGTAGTTGCAGACAGCAGGAAGATTTCCTTTTGGCTCTCTCTTCTCCAGGAGGAGCATTTCCTTGTTCCTCCAGTTCCTCCATTTCCTTGTATGTCATTTTCCAGTCCTCTGACTATCTTAGTGTTACTCTGCTGGACTCACACCCATAAGTAAATGTTTTTCTTCTACTGATGAGCTCAAAATTTTACACAGTACTCCAGATGCAATCTTACAAATGGAGGGGACCGTTCACTTCCCTCAGCCTGCCAGCTACGCTCTTGCTAATACAGCCCAGGATGCTGCTGGCCCTCATTCCTGCAAGAGCACACTGCTGATACTCATTAATGTTCTTCTTCGTCATCAGTTAAGAAATACTTTTAAGTGTAGCAAAAGTTTTGGTCTTAGACCTGTTACTATTGGTTTGGTTTGCTTAGTGAGGATGATGTATACCAGTATAGCAAAGAAGTTGGATATGCCAGTGAGGATGTAGGTGGGTAGGATGAATAAAACTGTTGAGTTTAAAGCATTCTTCCATTTTTTTCCACAGGATGTACTGGCTTAGAAGAGCTGATGGGGATTGATCCTTCATTTGAAGTGTTTCAGTCCAGTTTGTTTAGTTCCACATCCAAAGGCCTGGAACGCAGTGTTCAGTCTAAAGCAGTAAATCAGCAGCTGAATAAGAATATTTCGTTGTTCCTGATTCACCTGTCCCCTTACTTTATGCTTAAGCCAGCCCAGAAGTGCCTTGAATGGCTGATTCACAGGTAATCCACTGAATATCCTACATGTCAATAGATAAGGCTACTAGAAATGCCAGATTTTTTTTCCCTGATGAGAAAAATTTTGAATAATTTTACTTTAGTTTTCTGAAAATACAGCTTAAATGTTAAAAATATCCATTTGGGCTTAGTCTTTGTGGGGCCAGATGTTCTTCTTGCCAATTAGATTTTTGTCTTTTGATAAATTTCTGTGAAAATTTTGATCTGTCATGATATTCTACATAAAGGCAATTATTTCCTTGCCTGGCTTTCACCAAATTTGCCCAGCTCTGACTGTCTTACAGAGGATCTAGAGAGGCATTTATGTAATATGCTTTTAGAAATGGGCTGTGTAAAATAGCTGGTTTTCAATATTAACTGTGAATCATGAAGAGCATGACCTTGTATTATAACATATTTCAAGGTTATGTACGTTATGTAGGAAGGTGTGAAGAAAAAACAAACCCAAGTATTTTGTGAAGTGATGTATTTATTTATATAAATTAATCTATCCAGATGCAGAAAGTGTAATATTTCATGTTGTGAAAGAGTGAGTAATTTTGTTGATACAACCTTTGAATCACAGGGTTTTTTACATATGTATTATACTGAAATTCATACTAGATTATTGTAATGTCTGGTTTAATATTGAAATCTATGCAGAAGAAACTAAGGTAATCTTAAGTACTATAGGGACCTAAAATTATTGAGAGTGAGGAAAAAAATTGCTAGCGCTGTTTCTTTCCTCTAGCACATACAGACTAGTGGCCACCTTGGGATTCTGGACTGTAGGTGGACCATATGTCTGAGTCAGTATGACAATCATCTCTCTTCTTGCTTAAAAGCGAGTAAACGAGGTGTTCTGAGAAGAACGTGGCTGGGTCTTTTTTTTGGACTTCCAGATCATTTTTAACTGTATATATATGATTTTTCCTTAGATTTCACATCCATCTCTACAATCAAGATAGTTTGATTGGTTGTGTTCTGCCATATCATGAGACTAAACTATTTGTGAGAGTTATTCAACTTTTAAATATAAAAAGCCCAACTCATAAATGGCATTGGATGGATCCAATAAGGGTAAAGTATTTAACAGATGCAAGTTGGGAGAAACATGAGGGACTTTATTAATAATATCTTGACTCTATTACTAGGTTTATGAATATGGTCCACCTGTTCATGTGGTTAGTTGTAGAACTGTACTGAAAGATTTAATTGCAGGGATGAAGCCTGGATGCCCACCTGTTGTTTCTGCTATCTTTCTTTAAATATAAAGTTAATTATAAGAAGATTTGATTGTAATTACTCTTTGTTTTGGCAAAGTTGAAGTATGCTTTTAAGGTGCAAGTATTTGCTACTGCTAGGAAGATACGTCCATTACTAAAATATATGTTTATTTGAATATAGATTATATGTAATGCTCTTCATTGTCTATCTTAATGTAGATACAAAAAATTCCAGAGAGGTGTGTGGGTTTCCATTGCTTATTTCAATTTAAATGGTGTTAACTGATCAGTAGGATTAATTTAGAGATTATATTAATTTTTACTTCGGGTGTTTCACTTTACCCCGGAGTGTTCTAATTTTACTTTTTTCACCATGTACAGAAACCAGGAGTCCCACTGGCAAGGGGTACTGTCATTACACACTGCTACAAAGACCTGGATTTCATGGATTTCATCTGCAGGCTAGTGGCAAAATCTGTGAAGGTTGTTCAATTATTCTAGAACATTATTTGTTTGTTGTCACTTGGTTTTCCCCATCTTTGTATTTCTTTAGTATTATTCTATTAACTAGTATTTTTAATTACATATCAAATAGTAAAAGGGGTAATTTATCAGTAAACAATATGAAAATTTCTTTTCTTATTATTTGTATAGATGACAGTCTAGCAGAAATTCTTGTAAGGAAGTGGCTGAGAACCAATGAGCCATGACAAAACAGTTTGGCAATACTGTATTACTTAAAGATACTGTATTGCTTCAAAGTACTTCATTGTCTTAATTTCTTTTATAAAGTCATTCAAAAAATTAGTTTGTAACTGTGCTTTGAATTTGGGTATCTCTTTTGGGGGTTGTCATGGGTGTTTTAAACGTACGTCTTCAAGTATTAATGAGAACTTAAATTGAGAATGTTAGAAGGTGAGCAGATTTATTTGTTTTTTCAGTTAATGTCAAATAGAGAACTAGTTTTATAGTCTCAGAAGGGTAAGATGTACGACAGTTCCAGTTATTTAGAGAACTAGAATGCACGTACTGTCAAACTAAGCAAAGCACACACAATATCAGGGTTTATTCACAGATGTAGTAGGGGGTGTTAAACATATACCAGTCAGCTTCTTGCTGTCCAGTTCTCAGTCTTGAGCATTACACCAAAATCACGAGTGGTTTAGGTTACCTTATTATAATGAGCTACAGTAGCTGAGAAGTAGCACTCATTTCCATCTGCCTTGTCTGCATGGGGGAGCAGTAACCTCTGGTGAGGGTTACTGCTACGAGGAGGGTTACTGCTAAGTTGTGTCAGCAGGAGCTGGTAGAGCTTACATGTTGGAGTTCTGAGATTTTGCTGGTTTGGGGGGAAGCCGTGTGTGTGTGTTTCCACTTTTCCTGATGTCTGAACAACTGATTTTTCTGTGGTCCAGGTCTTTTCGGAGTGTCCTGGCAACTCAGCTCAATTGAGAGTTCTTCTTGTGTTTTATGCCTCCACCATTGTATCAGCTCTTGGAGCTGCAGAGAAGATAACAGATACTATAGTCTCTAAGCTGCTCCCTTACATCCAAAAGGTAGATGAAGCTTTGTTTTCCTTCCTGTGTGAAGAAGTGTACTGTGTTGTGCCGACATGCTTTCTGCAGATAACATAGAATCATAGAATCGTTAAGGTTGGAAAAGACCTCTAAGATCAACCATCAACTCAACACCACCATGCCAACTAAACCATGTCCCTAAGCACCTCATCTACACGTCTTTTAAATACCTCCAGGGATGGTGACTCAACCACTTCCCTGGG
>NW_009216453.1:0-283 GCF_000690835.1 Fulmarus glacialis
ATATATTGCAATTATATAATATAAATGTTTTATATAATAGAATGTATTAAGTATATTTAATCTCATGATTTTCAGAATAATGTCCTCCTCCTCAAGGGTCTCTGTGCTGATTCTGGAACATTCATAGCTATTAACATTGAAAAAGCTTTCCTTAAGAAAGGAAATTAAAAAGCTACAAAGCAATTTTTTGGACCAAGTAATTGAAAATCTGAAATTAAAATGCAAGCTTTTTTTAGTTAAGCTGTTCCCATAAAAAGTGTGATGTATTGGCTAAAAAAAAAAA
>NW_009216453.1:326-8522 GCF_000690835.1 Fulmarus glacialis
CTCTTCAATATTTTTTTTTTTTTTCTCAAGAACTCTCTTTCTAGAGCTTATCATCTGGTGTTATGGATTAAAATTCATAAATTTCAGCAGCTTTGTATTAAATTTAGGAGACATTTAAACAATTTAACTGTCAGAAGGGTCTTGATAAGGAATCTAGAAACCCTTAATATCTCAATGTGAAAAAGAGGGAGCTCAGCTGTGCTTATTTGAACTTGATTTATTATTATCAGAGAATGCTGGTGCCTGGAGCACCTGAATGTCCTTCTAAAGGTAACTCCTGGCAAGCGGTGAGGAACAGCCAAGCAATTCAAAAACATAATTAACTTTTGGATGCTCTTTTCTGACATGATAACCCAAGGTTATAATGTGTTCTTTAGGTGATACTAGTGTTCCCAAACTGCATTTTGGCTCGAAGGATCTGTGCTGGAAGGAGCTGTACCTGAAGGCATTTTCCAGGATTCCTTTCTAGTTGTGGCAATTTTTTTATCTATTAGAAGTAGGATAAATGTAGAGGGAATTCCTTACTCCACTGATGAAAAAACACCTTGTCATTTGAGTTTGTTTTTCGAAGTGGGTTTCTCTCTCGAAAAATTGATATAATAATGTATAAGCGGATATCATAATGCTTACATGCCTCAGAAGAACATTGTGGGGCATAACAGGCTGATTAATTGACTTTTGTGCTACACACAATGTTTCTATCAATTCTTAGATTTCATATGTGTGTGTCAAAAATCAGATCGATAGATAAATGTAAAGCAAAGCATACACGGAAAAGCAATTTTAACTTCACATATAAAATGTTGTGTTTTGAGAGACCATAACCACTCAGGAATGAGACCTTGGGGAGATTATAGATAGTACCATGAAATTGTCAGCTTAGTGTTCAGCAGCTGTCTGAAGAGCAAACAAATGTTCAGAAATATTGGGAAAGGAATAGAGGAGAAAACAGAAGACATCATTATGACAACAAATACATTCATGGTTTGCCCACACCTTGACAGCTGTGTGCAATTCTGGTCCTCCCATCTTAAAAAGTATGTTCTTATAGGGGAAAAGGTTCAGAGAATAGAGACAAGGATGATTCAGAGGTATGGAACAGCTTCTGTATGAGGAAAACCAAGGTACATCTACCAGTTTTAGTTCAGATCAGGCACCTGGTTTTGAAGCAAATCTTCAAATCATCCTCACTTACCGCATTTTGTTTCAAACACAGGACAGTCTTGGAGCACCTGAACTAAATTCCTTTTAAATGAAACAAAACCAGCTCATGTCCTAGAACATGCCTAGTGCAATTCTGGAACACGTCTCGTGCAATACAACTGCTAATGGGTATACAATTTGCAGGACCAATTTTATGCTGAGGATGCCGGAGACTCTGCGTCAATAGTTTTGTTTTACAAATGCACTCCTATTACCTGCTGTGTAACGTGGGCATAGCTAGGTGGACTAGGACACTTTAACCTGAAAAAGAGATGATTTATTGGAGATATGAGAGAGGTCAACACAATTCTGAGTGACATGGAGAGGAATGCTAGAGATCAACTTCTTGTTGTATTTTTTAGATACAGATCCTATGGAATTAGGTATGTCATGAGTTTGGATCATGGATCAAAAGAAAAGAAAGAAAAAAAAACAAAGAAAAGGATGTGGTTCTTCTTGTGACATGCAGCGGGAACTCCTTGCCAAAGGATGTTGTATATTTGGATCAGGTTCAAAACAAAGAAAAGGATGTGGTTCTTCTTGTGACATGCAGCGGGAACTCCTTGCCAAAGGATGTTGTATATGGATGAAGTTTAGGTGGGTTTGAAGGCAGACTGGACAAGCAATTGGAAGAGAGATCTGCTGACATTTAGTAACTGGGTTACCAGTTGTGTCAGGATTGGGAAATCTCTTTGGCTGAAAGCGGCTAGATGACATATATTCCCTTTTCTTTTGCTTCCCTACATGTCCACTTATGACCACTGCTGGAGGCAGAACACTGATCAAGGTAAGCCCTTGCTCTGAGCTGGTATTATGTTCTTTCTTGTGTTATGTTACGTTCCTATACACCTTTTTTTTAAAGAAGTGCTGTAAAAATGATCTTTGAATAGACAGTTAGACTTGAATTTTACCCTTGTGGCTGGTGCTGGAGATTTCCATACTAGAAATGTTTCTCAGAAGCCTGTGCATGTTAAATTAAAGTGTGTTTTTCTAAACAAGTTTTAAATGAGTCATTTAGATGATTTTCAGCATCGCAGGCTACCTAGATTCTAAATGACTGCAACAATAAAGGGTATTCATTTGAAGCAACCACAATTTCCTGTTGATATTTTATGTTCATTTTGATTTAAGCTTTATCATTGCAACACTGCATAATTTCATGGGCGTATAGAAAAGCTGGGTGTGTTAAATGTGCAGTTGGAAAGGAGGAGGGGAGATAGCTGAGGGAGACCCCAAGTCTTCTTAGTCTCAGTGTTTATGTCATTTATGGCAAAAAGAATATTTTTTTTCTTAATATATATATTCATATATATGAATGCCTGTGTGTAGTAGTGAAATAAATCCACCTTTGGGTTGAACATGTTTTTAACTATAAACATCAACACTATATTTGACATTTATGACACAAGGAATGCAATGTCTCATTGTGATGGTAGAAGATTCGAAACATTCTCCTTAGAGAGATGGTATAGTTAGGTGATGCTGTGCCAAACCCATAAGAGGATTGTCAAACTCTGAGTCAAATAAAGAGCAATTGGTTTAGAGTGACGAGTTAAAGCTATGTGCTTTGGGAGAAAAAGGAGCTTGCTTGATCTAATAGTCAGAAATGGTCAGAACCTGTTTTTTTTTTTTTTTAATTTCACCCAAAGCACAATGCTTCCAGCTACACCGTTCTCCCAACTGCTTTTCTTAGAGGAGGTGTTGGTTATGGAGGGGCAGCTGTTGCCAGTGTTGGATGTCTGTCCTTGCCACACTCCTTTGGAGATGGCAGGGGACAGGGTCTGCTGGCTGGCTGGCATGGCCTTGGGTGCGGAGCGTGGTTAGATCACAGGCTGGGGTGGCACGGCTGCAGGGAATACTTTTTATTACAGCTGAATGACTAAACTAACCAATAACAGTAAATATTTAATGTGAGTCAGGCAAGCCTTATGAGTCAACACTTCACAGTAGTACAAGGTACATTTTCTTAATAGTTGAGGACCTTGAATTCCTGTAACTGTAGTCTGCTGGTAATGATCTCAGACTACGGGGTGGCAGGATGTGACTGCGTAGCTCTGTCAAGCTAGCACCCAGGTCATTTGGGTGCCGGGCAGTGCTCTGGTTCCCAATTGCTTGTGTGGTTTGAACTATGCTTAACTGGAGAGCAAAGCACCATGAGAGATGGAAAAGTTGCCAAAAAAGAACATACCTCCACTCTGGCCTCTGGCTCAGTATGCTGAAAAGACTTGTCATTTAAGAGATTTGTAATCATTAAGAGATATGTAATATGCTTTTAAAAGATAGATGGTCTGTAACTTATTTTTAGGTACAATTTAACATATAGTGGGAAAAGCATTTATACAGATATTGGTTATCAGCACCATGCAGTTGTCAGTTTTAAAACTTGCAGAGGGGAGAGAGGCTCACAGAACCTTCTGGAGGTGATTTAGAGAGAGCTGAGCCTCAAGAGGTTGATATATTCCATCTTTTGATTGTGATAAGAATGACTTCATCACCAGCATCCTGCTCATGTAGCTGTAAATACTTGCTTTGCTCTAGGAAAAGTCTGTGCCAGAGTTATTACCAACACATATGATACCAGGCACCAGGTGTTTTCAGTATGAAAAATGTCTTCACAATAGCTCAGTAGGAACGTAATTTCAGAGGTTGTTTTGTTTGTTCTCATTGTACCTTGTGTGTATGCAAGAGGGAGTGCACATGCATTTTAATGTAGGCAACTAGAAATGAGAAAACCGCTAAAATGCAAGAAATGCCATGGTACGGCACCTGTGCAAAGGCAATTAAGGAGAAATCAAGATTAGGGGACACATTTCTATTTCCCTCAGAAATTTTTAAACTGAGAGAGGGTATAAAATGGAGAAACCTATACCTTTGACTCCACTTTTGTTCAGAGGTTTGATTTTTATTTGACTTTCCCTTCTAATATGACAAAGATTTTCCTTTGATCGTGGGACGTTTCTGTCTCTGAAGGTAGAGGAAAGGGTTAAAGGTCTACCAATAAGTCACCAATTCCTCCTCTCAAAGGCTGGGGTAATGTATGGGAAGGTCTATAAGCATGGCATTTTTGTATTTTAATCCTCTTCCATTAAATTCTAATGACCGGTTGCTAAACGATGTCATGCATTTCCTGCTCCTTTTATGGGGAGCTGTTTTATAAAGCAGCAGCTTGGAAGCGTGCAGGAAGCAGTCATCTCTGGAATTGATTGCATTTCTGATAGAGCACTTTTGTACTGTATCCCTGGAGAAACGCTGCAGGTCATAATGGCTTATGTTCTCCCTGTAGCTGCAGCATAATAATTTACAGAAGTAGAGCAAAGACGGAAACGAGATCTACCATCTCTAAACCTCTTACTAGACTCAGTTCACTCAGTTTCTTTTTTTTTTTTTAAGGAAAGCAGATCATTATTATTAGTGAAGGGAAGTGAAAGGCTATGTACAATAAAACAAAAACCTCTGGCTCTGAAACAGCTGATGTTTATAAATTGGTTGGGAGCATGATCCGCAAGAAAAGTGTCCAATTCGATCAAGTGATGTGGAAAGGGCAGTTGAACAAAAGCAATATTTGCATACATTGGGATGGCAGTAATGATCGTGTCCCTTCTGTCTGTCACACGGATTCATTAGAAATGGGTGTCAGCCATTAAGCTTTGATTTTCAGCTCAGATAAGTAATGAACAAGCACATAAAGGAAACAAAGGCTGGCCACACTGCAGAGCAGTGTGATGATCTGATTATGCTGAGAGACTGGCCGCCACTTTCTTGGCTGGCTGTTCAGTGTAACGGGATGCTTCCCTTTATTTCTGTTTCCATGACTCTGTCCTCAGTCAAATATTGGTAAGAAATGTGTGGGTCTTACATGCATCTTCTCTGGAAAATTGCTTTCCTTGGTTCCTGATAGAAATCAACAAGGCAGTCCCCTGAGTGAATTCTTCCTGATGTGCCAGATTTAGTGAGTGCCTGGCTGTGCAGAAAGCATGTAGAAAAAAGCTTTTGAGGCTTATAAAACACATGGCATTTGCTCTGGTTTCTTTTTTCCCATCTGCAAGTGTGTTGGTCCTGAAGAATATATAAAAATAGAGAAGGTTTTTACTCTTTCTGCAGATGCCTGGAATTTTAGCATGGGACTAAAGTCCTGTGCCAAATGGTAATTGGCACTGGACATCAATCATTCTGCTAGTATCAGGCTGTCACAAGCAATGTTTTATGACTGGACTGGTGTTAGCCTGAGCAGATTTCCCATGACACACTTACGCAGTAGCTCACGCCAGTTTTTCTTTAATATTCTGGTAATTTGGACGTTCACTGAACTGCCTTGACAACAAAATTGCAGGTGGGCCAAGAAAATGTACTGCTGTGACCAGGGAAGGGCAAGGATACTTAAAATATACTAGTAAATGTACCTCTGGCTCCCACTATAACTTTAGGAAGGTCACTTACCTTCTTATTATTTCAACTTGCCAATTTATGAAATGGTATTAATACAATGTCATTGAGTGCAATGAAGGTTAACAAATAAATATTTGCAAGGCATTTGGAGATTTCACATAAAAGGTGTTGCAATACCGATGCCTGAGAAGACTGCAAAGTGTTGCTGGTAAAGTCCATAGTGGTCGCCCTGAGATGAGACTGCTCTTGAAAACTCTCAGAGAGAAAGCAGTGGAGAAGGGGGCCTCAGGCTATGAAAGGGGAAACAATGTGGAGGCAACACCCCCAGTGGCCGAGTTGAGGCCTTTTTCTCCTTCCCTTTTTTTTTTTATGCTGAGTAACACTTAGCATTCTGAGTAAATCCATTGGTTTCAAAGCTTCTCATGTTGGAGAATCTGGCCTACTCTTTTTCCTGGAATTGTAAAACTAAGCATACAATAGGGATGGCAGAATGGGAATGTGCAGTATATGACTAATGAAAACTCGATATAATTGGTATGATTTTCACTAATGATGTCACTAGCTCCTAATGTCGTACAATCATTTTTGCATTAAGGAGAAAAATTAAAAAACAAAGCACAGCTATCTTAAGCTGTGGTTCATCCTTTGTTATATCGGCTCTCCCAAGCCCTAGATTTGTGTAGCAGTGGAAAGGGTACAAAGTGAACAAGCAGAAAAGCACTTGAGATTTTTAGTTTTTACTTTTTTAGCAAGATGATTTGAAAATTCACATACATGATTTATATTGTGGTGTTCTGTCTGATGTTTTGCTTCTTGCAGTGGACACTGGGCTAAGAAGATGAGGGCTTGAGGAAAGCTAAGCTTGAAATTCCTGCCAGAATTGAATGGTAAGGACTTTGTCCTTTTTTCTGGTACTCCTTTTTGGATGGTTTTAGGCATGTTAAATTTGATAGCTTATTCTGTAAAGTCAGCTAATCAAACGATAGTCCAGGGGTAAGTGGCAACATCAGGATAAGGCAGGGAAAGAAAAAATGTCTGAGGCTGAAGTCAACTCTGAAAGCACAGTGCTAACTGAGCAAGGAATATGAGTGATAACGATGGATTAGTGACATCCATTCTTTCTCTCTGCCTTTTCTTTATACTGAAAAAATAAAGTAATTTCTTGAAGAACTTGTTACCAACTGCCTGTTAATGATTGTATTTGAGAAAGGAATGATATTGGAAAACACAATATTCATGCATCATTAATTTTGGTCATAAGACAGTCTGAGATTTTGGTTGCAAAACAGTCAGAGAAGGACTACCTGATCTTTACTTTTGAACTTCCTTTTTACTCATTAAATTTTTTTTTATGTGGTGAACACATAGTCCTGGAGAGTCACATCCCTATTTCAGTCCTTTTCGTACTTGTGTCTCTGGGCTACTAGGAAATCAAACTCCATCACATTCCCTTACATTTGAATGAAGCTGGGCTCTCTTTGCAATGCAGGAAAGAGGAGTTGTCACTATTAATATATCTATTTTCCAGGGGTTAGTTAGCTGGGTCTTTTGTCATCTTTATAACAGCAAAATGACAATGTGATGATTGTGAGGATTCTGGAATAGAGTAATAAGACTTTTCTCAGGTGGAAACCAAAGAAAAGTGTGGTCTATAGAACTGGGCTTTTACCCACAGAGGTCAGAGATGTGACTGCCTTTCCTAGGATCTTTCCTAGGATCTTTCCTAGGATCTTTCCTTTCCTTCTCCCTTCTGGGGAGTTCTATCTGTAAGTTCAGGAGAGATTTTAAGAAGGAATAGCTGAGTTAGGAGTAGACTGATTAATGCTCCCTTATTTCCAGAAGGTCTAATCCTTAGTGGAATGATGATTATCTGCTTATCTTGCACCTGTCAGTAACAGATGCCCCCAAGGAACAGCCTAGATGCAAGTTTCAGCAGAAAGAAGCATCCAGGAGTCTGAAAGCAATCCTTCTGGCAATTTTTACAATCTAATTCTGCCCACCATTGCTGTAAAAATCCAGCAGTACATTTCCAATTCTTCTCAAGCTACTATCTGTTCCTGAATATGTATTTTACATTAACACCTAGTATTTGCAACGGGGTCTCTCTCTGTGCATTAAAAAACAGAGGTAGCATCCCTAAGGAAATCAAAGCATTAGGATCATGCAGTAAGATCTTTGTAAAGATGGTCACAGAGAGGGAGAGCAAAGTGACATTGTGTTTAGTGAAATGCCTCCACAGCGGTCTTATCCCTTTGGATGGTGACAGATTCTATAACAACATACCCTAAGCAATATAGGGTGCAGCCAGTGTGTCGGGTGTGGACCCAAAATTCCTATGAGCAGATCAGTCCTTAGCTAGAGTCACATACTCAGTGCCCAGGGAAAAATGTTGATCACAATGCACTGGGCAGAGAAATTTAGGCATTAATAATTATTTTGTAAGCATGGTATCTCCTTGATCTATATTTCCTATTTTTTTTAAAAAAGCCATTTTGATTTACATACTAAGAAACTGTCTATCCACCACTTGACTGAATCTGCTATCACCTATGCCCTGTTATTAAAATCCACTGGAAGGAAGAGGAATAGAATCATAGAATCATAGAA
>NW_009216454.1:0-470 GCF_000690835.1 Fulmarus glacialis
CCGAGCCCCTTCTGTGCGTCCCAGCCCAGGACCCTTCGTACCAGCAACATCCAGAACGAGAAATGTTTATCAGCTGAGGCTGGGACAGGAAAGGACGTGGCAGGATCCGTCCCCTGCTCCTGGGTCTCTGGAGATGGATGGACAGACGAGTGGATGGACAGACGGACGGATGGTACCTGACACCTCGGTGATGGGCTTGCTCACCGAGGCAGTGTCCCTCCTCGGGGCCACGGGCAGGCTGCACGGCACAGCGCAGACAGAGCCAAACCCCGTGGCCGGAGGCGTGGGGGAGCAATGGGTCACATCCTGCGGTGTGTCCCCACCCCATCCCCGGTGACCCAGAGCAGTAGTGAGTTTGCTGGGTCTCAGCCATAGCTGCTGTCACACCGCAGTGCCGGTGGAGCAGAGCCTCCCTCGGTGCCTCCCTCCGCCCATGGCCAGAGGCTGCATCAGCCCGGTGACACCCAAAA
>NW_009216454.1:509-789 GCF_000690835.1 Fulmarus glacialis
CAGTTTTCCTTGCAGAGACCCCGGAGCGAGCCAGGCAGCCGCGATGGCCTGCAGCCCAGCTCCAACCACATCCCAAAGCAGCATCTGGGGAGCAAACCCCCTCCACCTGTCCCCTGGGTGCTGGGTGCTGGCAGCATCCCCACGGGTGCGCAGAACAGGTTCTGCCTCATTTCTGCACCGGGCGTTCAGGCAGCGGGGAGGGAGCGGGGGCGAGGAGCAAGTCCCGTCCCGCTCCCCAGCCCTGCTCCCCCTCTCCCCAGACTCGTTCTTCGGGTCCGTG
>NW_009216455.1:0-328 GCF_000690835.1 Fulmarus glacialis
GAGCCGGCTGCGGTCCTGGTGGCTCGGCTCAGCCTTGGCCAGCCCCGCTCTGCGCCGGGCGGGGACCAGCCCCAGGGAAGCTCGGAGCAGCCGCGAGGCTCTGCCAGGGCACGGCACCAGTCTTCTGCCCTGAATGCCTACGGGAAGGGGGAAATATCGCCCCTCAAAATGGCTTTTATCCCCTTCTTTCCACCCCGCCCAGCCCGCGAGCAAGAGGAGACGAAGAAATGGGGTGTCGGAGATGCAGGGAGACCCAGCACTGATGGCAAGGACTGGCAGACCCTCGCCGTGTGAGCTCTGCGAGGGGCCCCGGCAGCCCACCTGGGGC
>NW_009216455.1:494-1088 GCF_000690835.1 Fulmarus glacialis
GGCCCTGCTTGAACCCAGGCACTGCGCGGGTGCTGGTCCCACTCCTGTAGCTTACTGGTAACGATGTGCTACATGCTTGCCTGGGGTTCTGCACTCTCAAATTGCCCAGAAAGTGTTTACTGACCTTCAGCACGGCAGTGCCCAGCCGGGGCTGCTCCTGGTTGTAACCTCCGGCCGGTGCTGCTGGGCTCCTGCCGGCAGCAGAGCTGGCTGCACCGTTACTGCCTCCCTGGCAATGCCACTCAGTGTCGCGTGATGATGGTGGTGACACCGTTGCTTGATGGTGGAGGGACCTCCAGTCTGTCTTGGATCGGTGCTTTTACAGGAGGGAGCCCCGGTGACATCTCCGAGGCACCGAGCGTGGGGTGGGGGAGAGGAGAAGCATCAGCGGTGGGGGGGACCTGGCCCATTGGCTCGTGCCGTTCACGGGACTCATCCTCGCGAGAAGCTCTCCGAAGGGTGTGCGGTGACCCCCAGCGCTGTGGCACCTCTGGGCTGCCGGAGATGGAGGTGGCCACACGGGGACCACAGGGGACAGGGATGGAGGGAGCGAGGCGGCGGCTGGCCAGTGGTCACCACACTTCCGTGGGCGAA
>NW_009216455.1:1215-2427 GCF_000690835.1 Fulmarus glacialis
ATATGACTGGCCCTAATCCCATAAAGTCATTTGTTACAGTTAACTGGGGAGAGCTCCTCGACCGCAGCAGCATGTGCTAACACAAGGCGGCTTCCAGGGGAGCGGTGGAAGCGAACACTTGTGCACAGCATCCTGGCCGGGCTGGGAGTGATTCACACTCGAGTTGGATTTTTTCCTGACATAACCAAAAGAGGCAGCGGGATTGGGGCTGGATGCCAACGCTGGAAAATGCTCCTTTTTTGGTGGGGGCGGCTGGCTGGAGATCTACAGACTAGATTGGGGGCCAGCTGCTTCCCATCCACCATCTCGGGGTTGGCTCCCGCGGAGTCCCAGTGGGACACGGGCACCAGGGTCGGCTGCAGAGTGGGGTGCAGGACATGGGAGGGGACACGGGACACAGGATGCAGGACGTGGGTCTGCTTTTCTCCTGCATGCACCGTGGAGTGATTGGCTTCCGCTTTCTGCTGGGCATGAAGGCAGCATTTGATCCTTGTTGCTTTGACGGGATCAGAAGAGAAGAGTGCCTGAGTCTCATGACAAGTGCTGGGACCCGAACTAGAGCCGGAGCTACATTTACCTCCCAGGGGGACACGTTTTTCAGACCAGTGACAAAAAGCTCTTTGGGCAGTGAAAGCCCCATCTGTCTGTCCTGCCGCACACACGCGGACACGGCCTCTTGAGACTGGGGCTTGGCTGCAGAGCTCGGAGCTGGAGGTGGTGCTTGGGAAGCGTGGCCTGGCTGGGTGGTGACCGTCCCCTTCAGCGGGCTGGAAACCTTCTCCCACTGCCTCCACCAGCAGCCCGCACGCTGCCCAGCGAGGCGAGGGGGAGGGAGCGCTTTCAAAGCCTGTGCGGGAGGGATGGGGATGGGGATAGGGATAGGGATGGAGATGGGGCTGGGGACAGGGATGGAGATGGGGATAGGGATAGTGATGGAGATGGGTATGGGGTGGAGATGGGGATGGAGCTGGGGACAGGCATGGGATGGGGATTGGCATGGGGATGGGCTGCCCGTGTCCTGGCAGCAGCGGAGGGAAGCACAGTGACCATGTGGAGTTGCCAGCGACACACAGTGCAACAAAGGCAGGGTTTTGCCGGGGACGTTGGGCCGCGTGGAGGGGCAGGGGCCGCTCTCCCCGGGAAGGGGGGGCCCAGCCCAGCACAGGCGTGGGGGGAGCTGCAGCTGAAGGTGCTGCGGCAGGAGGGCGGGCA
>NW_009216455.1:2480-3430 GCF_000690835.1 Fulmarus glacialis
AGCGGTGGCTGCTGCTGTACTCCACTGGCCTCTCCCCGGCCAAGCTCTGAGCCAGCTGCAAATCATCATGAATTTCTCCTCCTGGAGCCAGCGCTGGGGACGGGCCATTTGCTTGGAAGCCGGAGTCAGCCCGGGGACCGGAGGCCCGTTTGGACCAGTTGCACGTTTATGTGTCCCCCTGGGAACTGGGCAGTCAGGGGGACCAGCTGCCCGCCCGCTGCCAAGGGCTGCCTTGCTTTGCTGTGTGTTTTGTTGCGGAAAGAGCAGTGTTTGGTTTCAGCATGTTCCTTTTTCTTCCTTGCAGCACTTTTATGTATGCAGCTAGAAACGCTCCCTGCCTGCCTGCTGACAGCTGCACGGGAAGACTTCGGGGATGTTTATAGGTTTTTTTCCTCTCTCATTTTTTCCTGTGGCTGCTGGGGCCTGTTGTTAAGATAAATCAGACTTCAAACCACCGTTCCCGTGTTCTCAGGCTGTGGACGTTTAACTGCTGTTTCGGAGGGGGTGTTTCAGAGTCTGTGAAGGAAGGTGGGTCCGTCTCTCCCCGGTTTCCAGGTCCCTGCTCCCTGGTGCCGTGCCCACCATCGCGGCGGCACTGTCTCTGTACCATTGCCCAGCCAAGACAGAGACTCCCCAGGGACCGAGCCCAAACAGGGCTGGGGCTGGCCAGGCGTCGGCAGGGGCTCTGGCCCGCAGAGCGCGTCCTCCGAAGGGGCCCTGGCCCTGACCGGCGGCGGATGAAAGGCTCCTTTCTTCGGGCTCTGGGATGCTGGGAGCGTCCCCTCCCCCAGGCAGGCAATTGTCGAGGGGATCTGTCAGGAGCATCTCAAGGTTAGGTATTTAAGTCGCATTACCCATGCTAAAACATGCAGCACTGAGAGCCTCGCCGAGGGCCTGACTCTGCTCCCTTGTGCTGAGTAACAGCTTGCTCCCTCAGTTTTGTGTACCAG
>NW_009216455.1:3636-4156 GCF_000690835.1 Fulmarus glacialis
GGGGGCTGAAGTGGCCGTGCATAGGCCGGCCGCCTGCGTGTGATCACCCTCCCTGGAGACACGCTGCAAAGGAGCAAAAAGCCCTTTCCCTCCCAGCAGTGCCGGGGATGCTGGCACAGTGCTGCTCCTCTTGCAAGCACGTGTCCCGCGGCGGTACCAGCCCCCCGCCCGTCAGCCGGCCCAGGGCAGCCTGGCTCTGCCAGACACGCTGCATCCGGACTCTGATGGGCAACAAAAGGAGGAGGGATGGTGGGGCAGAGCTGAGGAGCGGGGCAGCGTCTGGGCATAGGTGCACCCAAACCCCGATGCGCCAGGTCCACCCGAGACCTTGGCACTTCACCTGCTTGTGCGGCTCCTCAGGGACTTCTCCAGGGCTGGGACCCTCCGTCCAAAGCAGGGCTCATGTCCAGCCCAGCGGGTCCCTGCTGGGACTCCCTCGGGCAGGAGACTGGTGGCCTGGGGCCCTGCCCGGCCCTGGGGGAGCGGAGGCACCCGCCCAGGCCCGGGGGGGCTCACACTG
>NW_009216456.1:0-19724 GCF_000690835.1 Fulmarus glacialis
GCTCGGGCCGGGGATCGGCTTTTCCCTAACGGGATTAAGCGGCTCTCGGTGACTTTTTCCGCGCCAAGTACTTTCCGGGAGAGTGCGATACTACGTGGGAAGCGGCAGAGATGTCGGCGATGAATCAGGGTTTTTGTTTACCCGGGTTTTTTCCCCTTAGGAGGGGCGGGTCCCCCGACGGGCGCACACCCCCGGCGGCGGGGGCTTGGGCTGCCTTTGTTACACACAGGATTCCTGAAATCTTTGTGTTGGCACATCCCGAGTGGATTCCAGCCGTGCCTCGGGCTTTGGCTAACTGGGTCAGGGGAAGTTTCAAGTTAACAGGGAACTGTAAAACAAAGGAACAGGCAGTTCCAGCAGCCAAATGCTTGATTGCCCTGTTGAAGTGCCTTGGCATCGGCCTTGTTTGCGGTGCTGGAGCCCAAGTACATTAGATTCGCATCGTGGAGTGTCAAGGTTGATCTACCAGTGGCATGCGCTTGCTTTATTAGACAACTCTGCCCTTACTTTCCCCCTGCTTGAAACCTGCTTCCTGTGCGTATTTTTCCAGGAGGAAAAAGTACGTGCTGTCTGAACATACTTGTGTAAGAGTCATATACTCGTCTTTCAGATTGGTTATCTGAAAACTTTCATACCTCCAATGTTGCTTTTTAATAGTTACTCACTTAAAACAGCTGGAATCTCTGAATAATCTGCTCCCTCTCTTCCACTTATAAACTGGTGTCGAATCCAACAGCTAGGACGGTATTTGAAAGCTCTCAGCCCCACAGCTGCGTGCTCCAGCAGAGGCCACCAAAGGTCTGATTTGTTTTAATGCATTCTGATTTTGGATGTAATTGTCAAGGTGGAATGGTTTGAAACAAGTTAAAATGACTTACCTCTTCTTTTGCTCAGCAAAGTTTTATTTTAAAGATGTAGGACGGTGATTCAGCTGTGGTTCAAAGAAGAGAAGAACAAACATGTGCTATGGCTGATAAAATTGCTGCTTTTGTTTCTGAAGTATTCATAGTCTAAGGATCCATCTGTAAGCTCTTCCAAGCAGTGACCCTTGTTAGAATCCATGAGGTCTGCATGGCAAGGATCAGGTACTGGAAAGCAGTACTGGGAAGTTTGCTTGTGTAAATTGATACTCATTGATAGACCATCAGACTGCTTGAAGAGACTTTGAAATGCTTTGCATGTAGTAAGCATGTGTGTGCCATTTAGACATGGTCGGTGAGATATATACTTAGTATAACCTAGTGCTTATGAGGGCATTCATCAGGCTTCTGAGGAAGCTTTCTGCATGTATTTGACTTTTAGGTGAGTTTACTGTTATAATTGCTTCCAGACTGTTATATGCAAACATCTTCTTATGCCCTAAACATTGCATTCAGGTAGCGGTAGTGACTCCTCTTCCCTTTGCAAAAGGAAGTCATTGTAGATTGGAGAAACTGCGTCTGACTTTAATTGCATTCTGCATTGCCCTGTATCACAGTATCAGTAACTGCTACAGTGCTCAGTGCCACTGTACTGGGTTTTTGTGACACTGAAGATGAGTATTGGGAATTAATGCAGTGGGGTTAGGACAATCCCAATACTTTGCATGAACTATAATCTCAACAGAGCTCTTCAAAATGAAGCATCAAAGTAATTAAGCGTCTGATACTTTTTTGATTGCTTAATCTCCCCTTTCCTGGTTCAGTGTCTTCTAAGGACAACCAGGAAATCTTTCTTAGGAGGCACTGACATTGTTCACAAAATGGTATTTATTGTACCTTTATAAAACCTAGATGCTTAAAAGCATCAGAAAGTTCCTGGATCGTAGTAATCCCCAACTGAGGAATGGCCTAATATCCCAGGACTACTTCAAAGCTGCATTTAACTTAGAGCAAATTTGTGTGTGTGTTTTAACAGTTACCAAGTTTGTCTCCAGAACTTCCTGGTAGGGTAAAGGAAATCTCTTTTTAAAAGACTGTTCTCTTTTAATTGCTGAAAGTACGTACATTCTCAAGGACGGTGTAACTTCTGTCGTGCCTTGGCTGCATCAGTTTCACCCTATTGTAGTAATCCTGGAACCAGTCATTCTAGTAACAGGGGACAGAAAGCACTGACATGGTATAACAGCTACAGTTAGTTGAGGTTAGAGATTTTCAAGTCTGGTTTATTTTCAAACAGGTATAAAAATACTCATTGCTGGGAAAAAAATGAAATTATTAAATCTGACAATTGATCCTTAACATCAGTTGCATAAGGCCAGTGAATCTTAATCCCAAATTGCAGTGAATTTCTGTGGACTTTAGAAGGTTCCTCAAAAACGAGACAATCTATTTGTAAAACAAAGATTTATGGCAATAAGGATATAGGGCATAATTTTTAGGCCTGTCTTCTAACGTATGGATCTTGCCATAGTGAAGAATGTTTGCAAATGGTGAGTTACCTGCAAAGATTGCAGCACCGAAGTGGGTATGACTGGTTTTGCATGGCCATGCTGACATATGCACACCAGTGCATGTCATCTTTCACAGGTAAAAGTTTGGTTTCAGTCCTGTGACCATGTACTCTAAGTTGTTTGGGAATCTCTGGAGTAGTACTCGGGTTTAGTTTCTACGCAGATTTCTCTGC
The DNA here is from genome assembly GCF_000690835.1 of Fulmarus glacialis. Classification (NCBI taxonomy): domain Eukaryota; kingdom Metazoa; phylum Chordata; class Aves; order Procellariiformes; family Procellariidae; genus Fulmarus; species Fulmarus glacialis. Next base: position 2,605 of record NW_009216456.1, read on the forward strand.
CAGATGCTTTTGTCAAAATAGAGCTGTTCATCCATGGCGTGCTTTTCTCAATTATCTCAAGCTATTCTCTTCCTCAGAAAGAGCAGCACTGTGTTAGATCCTTATGTCTGCTCCCATGTAAAGTGTGCTTACTTCTTGTCCCCAGAGCCTTCTGTTGCCTTTTAATGGTCTTTTACCAGTACTGGGGTTATCCTAGTCCCACTTCAGAAAGTAATTTTTTTTTTTATTTCCCTGAATAGGTAAATTGTAATTTAGAACTTGCTGCAATTTTTTTTTTCTTTTTTTTTTTTTTTTAAACCAAACAAAGCCTGCATTTAACAGTAGAGGGCTGAGGTTATTTTTTACTTAAATATTACTTAATTATCACTGCAGTATGGGAATTAAACAGCTTCATGCAGCAGCGAAGACCACTCCGGGTCACTTCACAACTTAAACTATTAATCTTTTGGTTGTTTTTATTTGCTTTGTTACTGGGGTTTTTTTGTTGTTTTAAATCAGATTATTGCTTTTTGAAAGTGCATGTTGCTAGGGAATATTGTAGATTTCAGTTTCAGATGAGAGTGCAGACTGTGGCAACTCCTTTCTGTCCAGCATTAGATGACCCTTGCAGTTGTGAACGTATTTAGGATGTTTACGATCCAAGCTTAGTAATGACGGAGCGAGCTGTGGGAGCTCTGGTCTGATATCTTGTACAGCATCTACCCTGGCGTGTATTCATCAGCTGCAGGCTTTGTTTTTAGGAAACATGAGCTACCCAAGTCTTCCTGAATTTAGGTTAGCATTGCCATTGTGTATCTGAGTGCTGGAACCTCAGATAACCAGGATTGCTAGTCTAGGAAGAAAATGAAACTCATTAATGCTGTGTTTTCACATGTATAATGAGAAAAAGACAGACAAAAATACTGTGTGATGCAATAGTAGGGCCAATAAGAAGTGTGCAAGAAAAAATATAAATCCTCTTTTGTTCCGATCTTTCCCAGTGCCTACTCCTTTTCCATGCTGTTGCCTTTGGTTCTGTTCTGCACCAGCAATCCAGAACTGCTTTTGAGAAATTTCTTTTTATTTCTTAAAGGTATGCAGATTATCTCAGATGTGGTCTGTATACATGTGAAATGTATACAGTGTGGGTATGTTTTCATTAAGGCATGAATTCAGGTATTTTGGACTGCTTTGGATTTTTTCTCAGGTTGGGTCAATAATACCGCTCCCAAAAGCGTTTTGTTGTCATTACCCTGTCACACCAAACCAATTCTTTAACATCAGTCTGCATTGTACTGATAAACTGAGCCTGAAATCAATGATGTTCGGCTTCATCTAAACCGAATTTCACATATTTGTTCAAGCTATTTGTTATTTGCTTTGCCTCATTAGTATCTCTTTTTTTTTTTTTTTCTTTTTTTTTTAAGAGACATTAGAGCAAACCCATAAATCTCTCCTGCACGTCACTGTTAACAGCAAGGCTGTCTGTAGTCTGGCTTGCTCTCTCTATTGTAACATCTGCTTCACTATCTAGCTCTGCTTAATAGCCAGCAGATTTGACTGCTGGTGTCTCTAGCCTCCTTAACACAACTTTGTATAAGCTGATTCAGAGAATCTCCAGGAACATATGGACTGTTCAGGCAAGGGACAATCTCTAAGGAGGGGCTAAAAGCAACTGCAATCTGTGAAGCTGTGTGAAAGAAGTTTCCAAGTCCTCCTCTTTCCATGAAACCATTCCCGCCCCCAATCTCATCCTTGATGGTCCTTTGCCTCAAGGTTGTTTCAGCAGATCAAGCTTTACATACGTGTTGCTTGTTTTTCAAGCTATTTCTTAGCTATATGTCCCAAACAAAACACATGTATGTTCTGGAAGTTAACAATTGTCTGCCATAGTTATTCTTGTCATCCGAGAAAAAGCCTGTAGGAAGAGACCTCTGTTTCTTTGCTCTCTTCATAAGAGAATTCTTTGGTCTGTAGGTGTTACAGAGATTTTTGTTGAGAGATGAGAAAGAAAATAATTTTGTCTCTTTCTGAAGATGGAAAGTAATTTGTGGCTATGTTGGGCAATGGTTGGCTCCTTTGTAGGTGGGTCTGAAGTGACTGAAGATGTGATCATGCTTCTGTCATCAGTTTTTATATGAAGTATGCTCTACATCTCATTAAGGGAGTATGACTCTGTTTTCATCTGTCAAGGGTTAGAGCAAAAGGAAACTTTTGCTTTGATCTCATAGATGTTTCTTTAATACAGAAAAGAGCTTCTGTCATTCTTTCCCCATTCCCTGAAATATGTCTTGCTTTCCAAACCATCCACTGCAATTGAGTCTACAGTTTTTAAAGTGTGAATGACAATAAGCGAACTTCAGAACTGCTTTTGCAAAAGTCATCTGTAGAATTTCAGCCAGGTTGAAATCACTGCCCGAAGACTGAAACTTTTTTTTTTTTCACCTCTGTTTCAGCTAAGGAAGCACAGAAAAAGAGTAGGGGACTTTGGTACAGTTAAAGAAAAGCTGACAGTTTTCATGGACTCCTCTTTCCTTATAGCCAGTGTAGCTTGGTAAGGCTATGACAAGTGCTCCAAGCCTTTTGGTACATTGCCACAAGGCACTATATCCATTTGATAGAAATGCATGTTACTGCATTTTCTTTGTTTTGTAAACTGATTAGTAATTCATGTGAGAGATCTGCAGGGAGAAGGTTAGCAGGGAAGGCAAATATAAGCACAGAATCTTTTTAGCCGAACTGTGAGGCCGTTTCTTGCTGTGAGGCGGTTATCTTTTTGGATATGGCTGAGGAACATGGGTTCCGGAAGTTGACACAAATATTTTTCTTAGCAACTTAATTCTTGCATTATGTTTGTTCACTTGTGTGTTCCCAGTTAGGAAAATTGCGCTGTGTTCTTTCCAATAAAACTTGGTGTTCGTTCTTCCTGAAAAAAATACAAAGCCAGAAGAAGGGGAGTGGATGATAACTCCCCAACAGGAAACAATGGATGCAGATATGTTTTAGACCTTTTGTTTGCTCTGTAAAAGCCATCCTTCACTAACAATGGATGTACTAGCAGCTCTGAATTTCTGTTTTTAAATAAAGTTGAAGGAAGTTGCTAAACTGTGAGTCAGTCTTACTCCCTCTAGATATCCGGAGATTTCATGAACCGTTTAGCCAAAAGCAGTACTTGGGAGTAGCTTGGGCTTGTTGTGTGAGCTTGGCTTCTCTGTATACAAGGCTAGTTGTGGGACACCTATTCTAGTCAGAATTAATTGGCTTTGCGCAAAGAGACAAAAGATGGACCAGAGCTGCACTAAATGCTTTTTAGACTTTGCATAGGACTCTGGCTTTGAAAACTACTCTTGGGAAGTTTTTGTAGGAACTGTTTCTTAGATCTGTAAGGGGAAAATCTGGGGTTAAAAAAACGTTAGGGGAAGGACAGGAGGAAGTACCAAAACCTAGTAGGTGAAATTGTGGAAATACTGATGTTGCTAACAAAACTGACTTTAAGGGAAGATTGGATTTTATCAAAATGTTTCTGTGTTTAAGTAAAATTGAATATTGTCATGGACTACTACATTCAGAAGGTTCTTAAAAACTGGGATAGCCAAAAAACTGCTCGCTTCTTGTCTTTTCCTAGTCATACTGCCTTTGCAATAGAGCTGCCAAAGCTATCAGAAGTTGGGGTGCCTGCAGGCTTAATGACGTTAGCTCTGCTTGCAGACTTCTAGCAGTAGTTTGCTTTCCTAAGCTTCTTAGTACTTTGTATACAGATGTTTGAAGTTGTAGTTAAGACCTGGAGAAGTAATTCTTTGCTTAATTTCATTTCTGAGTTTTTAATATATTGGTTAATTTTCGTAACACATCACAAACTTTCAGACTGCGTATTCCTTACATATCAGCATGCAGCTAGGTAGGTGAAAACTCAATTTTTCCCTCTGACAGTTGTTTGTAGTGGTACTCCCTGAACCTAAAAAATGCTTGATTTTATTTTGCTCTTCTAAGATCAGTCCTACGGATTACTGTTTAGTAATAGCTTGAGAGAGTTCAGTGTGTGTATGTGTTAACATAACCTACAAATTTGGCTGAATATTAAACACCAAATGTGGGTAACACAGGATTGTAAGTAATATAGGACTTGGCAATGTTTATACAAATCTTGTTGTTAAGAGCTGAATATTTTACAGTATAAGTAATGAAAACTTGTGGTTTTCATCTTAGCAGTTTCTAAATAAGTAGCATGCAATACGAAGTCACCCCAACAGAAATACAAACATGTCTAATAATACTAAGGAATAGCTAAAATGCGCAGTTTACAGAGGGAATTGTAGCTGAAGTCTTCAGTCTTCCCGTCGTTCTTTTTTACGTTTTTATCTATATTACTGCATGAGTATATAATATTTATGTAATATATATAATTATATACATAAAACATTCATATCTTAGTATCTAAGTACAATTACAGCAACATTTCCTTAGTTAGTCTTTTTGCAATCAAGTACGTCTCTTTTAATACTGCAATTTGACACTGCTGCAGCATTTCCAAAATGTCACTGTTACTTCAACATGTACATCTGTCTCCACCTTTCTCTTTAGTACCTGAAGGTCTTTGGCATGCAGTGTTACTTACCTCATGGCTAGAACAGTTTTGACATAGAAAGTGGCTTTTTGCGGTGTGAAATTTGAATGACTACTAGGTGTCATAATGGGAGTCTTTATCTTTCTTAATTCCGTAAAAGTCACATAAGAAAATGTTTCTCCATGCCTTTTCTGAACAGACCAGATAAATCCTTCTTTGAGAAGAAAAGTTGAAGCAAAAGCTATTTTTGTCTGTCACAGTGTCTAAAACAGTCTCAAGTTTTCTGTGCAGATCTCTCTTATTTGCTGGATGGATTTAACAGAGAAGTTACCTAGTGCTCCATTAGTACTTGAAAGATTATAGACAGCAGAGATTTAGCAAAGGATTAGTCAGTTGGAGAGTGTGCATTATCCAGTCAGGCTTAGAACCGTGATTGTCTCTTCAATCATTTTCATTAGTGTCTTATTCAAAGATCAAATTATGTAACAATGACGTTTCAGGGGAATCTGGTAGGAGTTTTTCTTCGGTTTCTCTCTCCTGCTAACTCTTCAAGCCTCGGAGAGAGGAAAAACCATTATTTTTATGCTTCAAACTCGCAGCATGTTTTGAAAAGGAGCAGTTCAGATACGTGAAGAGGCATGACTTCAGTTTGCAGCACCTGCATTTGGATGGTAACTTAGCATGGTGGAACTGTTGAGAGAGGCAGGATGCGGTACAAGAAATATATAACCATTTTAGAAGCAGCGGTAGGTATTACTCCCCTTAACAAGAGGGAGCTGCTTCCTGAGGGTAGACATGCAAATCTGTGGCAACATCCAGGGTAAGTGTTAAAAAGCAATCAGTGAGAAACTATGGGAAAACCTGTGCTCACCTTGAATCATGCAGTTTTAAAACTTGTTATCAGAAAAAGAGGAAAGTCATTCATAAAACATGTCATCTTTTTTTCGTATCTTCCAAATGGTGTATCTTCTGCAGTTGTAGTTAAACCTTGTGATTTCATTAGAGATTTCTGTGTACTTCTTGTCCTTGGCAAGTAGAATAAGTAGGAGAAGGTGTTACTCTAAATCAGGAGTTTGCTGAAGAACAGAAAGGATAAACAGGTGTATACTCATCAGAATGAAAATTAAATGGTTGGTTTGTGTTTATTGCTTACTACTAAGCTGATGTGTGTATGTTTGCATTCCCCTCCCCCAATGTAAAAATATACATATTTTAGTTTTATCCATGAGAGAAATAGGAGCTTCTAAAAGTGGAAAAGAAAAACACTTTTCTCTGTGTGTGTAACTTTCCTTCTCTGCTAGGAAGCAAGAGTTCATCTTACTTAGGAATACTGTTTCCCTGAAGGAAAGTTTTAGTTATTGAAAGAGAAGTCAGTTAAGGCTATTGGTGTTCAAAATGTGAAATACTGAGCATTCTGGTTTTGTTAAAAACAATCCAGAGTGCTTTCTTGTATCACACAACTTGACTATTAGGCTTCAGAAAATTCTTTCTGTTCGTAACTGTTTCCTTCAAAAACTTATGTGTGTGTGAAAGGGGATTGTCATTCTCTCCCACCTTCCCCTATGTGAGTAGCATTAATGGAAGGGTGTCTTCACAGCACTTCTAGTCTGTCCTATTTTTGTTATACATTAGAATGCTGTTACCTTGCTTCAGACATTGTAGAAGACTGCAAAATGTGAAAGGCTTTTATTCAAGAGCAATTAATATGTTTGTACTGGTTTGGAATAGTTTTGTGTAAGCAAGACTTCAAAGGAAAGCTTGGAATAAAACTGTGACTGTTTGGCTATAGCTGAACTCAGATTTATCCTGTAATTTTTCCACAAGAGCAGTTCCTCTAATGGTGGTAGCAACAGTAAAAGCAATTAAAATACAGTGTACCATACGATTTTTTTTTTTTCAGTTGCATCACCAAACCCACAAAAACTAGTCTAGAAAACATGCTGATGCTGACAATTTCCAGCCTCTTGCCAACCTAAGTATTCTTCAAGTTGGTCTTAAGTTTCTGGTATCGTGTTAATGAGTGCTTCTAGGGCTTTTTGTTAAAAATCTGCCCATTAAAAGGGGTTCTTAGTACAATGTATTTGGACACAGGACAGTGGAGTGTCCTAAACTGTGACTTCCTTTGATTGTTTCATCTAAGTTATCTACATGCCAATCTCTTCGAATTTTTCAGCCACTCTACATGTTGATAAAATGGTGTATGATTGCTCTTGATACTTTGAGGAACTGTGTTGGAAAGTAATGGTATGTTCTTGCAGAATTCGTCTTTGTTTTCAAGTAGGTTTGGCCAGAGTCACAGCTTGAAAGAAGCCATGTAAAAATGAAACTTGCTAACTTTAGCATCCATTATTTTTTGTTTTGTGACTGGGACTGCTTGGCTTTCATCTACTACTGAATGTTAGTCAGTATCAAAGTGCAAAAGACACTACCCCATTAATATTTGTTGTTATTTCCAGCATTCTTAATCGGGCATCTCCCTCCTTCCAGGGAGAGGTTTAGTTGATGCAATTGTTGTACACAGTTGGAATTCCAAACTAGTTAAGATGTATCTGGATTATGTTTGGATTTGCCATTCCAACAGTTTCACAAAAGCAGAAAAGCTGTTGTCATTGGACTGTAATAGGGATCCCTTTTATGTTTTCATTAAAACTTTCAGGGAACTAAAGGTTGGTAACCAGCAATTGCAGCCAAATGAACTGTGAGTTGAAGAAAAAAGCGCAGTTCTTTTTGTAGCTGCAGACTGCTTATTCTATACAACTGGAATAACTCTCTTTGCAAACATCAGCTCATCATTCAACTTCTAGAGGTACCCTGTCCTGTTCATGTAAAAAAGGTGTTTTAAAAGTGTGTGTATATATAGGGAAAAAACCCCAACAAGCCACCATGTAATGAGACAGTTTCCAAAACGTAATACTGAATGTAGGATATAGAGGTATTCATCTGTCATCTCCTCACTCCACAAGTTCAGGTACATGCTTAACTCAAATACTTCCTCTATTTGTCTTAATTATCTTCTAAAATAAAAAATAGCAGCTCCAGTGCCATCACTTGAAAGTTGTGAAAATCCTGATTAAAACCCCAAACTAAGGCACAAAAGAAAGCGGGAAGGGCAAATTACTTTGGTAAGGCGTTAATTTACATTTCCATATCAAAGGCATTATAAAGTATGTTTTTGTACCTCCATTTTGCTTGGAATAGTGATGTGATTTCTGTGAGAGATTGATTTTTATAACTTTTGGCATCTTCACACAGGGGCAAAATGATGACAGCAGTGGTAGTTTGGGTTTAGCTTGCTTGTGTAACTCTCCTGCAGCCTCCATAACAGTATTTTGTGCACAGCCTAGAACAGTAGAGCTAATGTTTGTTCATAATGCACAGCATAGCTGCTTGCTGCTCTTTGGTGATCACAGAAACTCATATTAAGCATTCTTTTGTTCTGTGACTTCAGAAATCATGCCTTGATCTAAACCAGTAGTTTATTACTTTTACAAAGATGCTTTTATGCTGGAAGAATCAGCAGAGAGGGCAAAGGATGGTCTAGTTTCACAGTGCGGTGTCTGGCAGGTGCTTGCATTTCTGAAGTTTTTAATAAGTTAATCTGAGACCAAATGTATTTTTAAAATTTCTTAGAAGTTTTAAGTTTGCTTTTTGTAAACCTGGGACCTCATTATGATTGTGCTCAGGAAAAAGTGGGTGCCACACATAAGACACATCAATAAAACGTGGGGTAGACTTGTAGATAATTGAGGAAGTTCTGCAGAATTCTTTCAGTATCTCTTTCTTAGGACTTTCCTGCTATCTAGAAATGGGTAATGGAGTATTAACCAGAATAAAAAAAAAAACATGTACATTGGAGAGAAAAAAACCCCACAAACCCTAACCTGTTAGCAGTATGGAGAAGATACGTTTCTGGGCAAGTCTGGCTATATCCTTCTTTGAAGATGGAGCACTTAGGAAAGACGCTTTTTGAGAGCAATTAAGATGATCAAGATGTGTGTTGGTTTTCTTTTAAAAACAAAACAAACCCAACCAACAAACCCTAATCGCTGGCTTCTGTTTCTATTTCTGTCAAAAGTTCCTCCTTCGTCATAGTTAAACCATTCATTTTCGGTTTTCCTACACAGGATAATCAAGGGCTAGGACAAGGGATTGGGGAGAGGAGGAGCCCTCTGACAGGGATGCTGAATGGAAGCTAACATACTGCTTACGCAGAAGAGGGGTATCTGAGGCCTGTTGAGCAGGGGAAGGAGTAGAAAATGGCATTGGGAATTGTTTATTTTCTGTCATTTGGCAACTGGAGTTGTTACCAGTTGAAATCACTGGAGCACATGTATCTGGTTGTTCTTACTGAGGTTATGGTCAAGATACAATGCTCTTGCTAGCTTAACTTTGTACAGTCTTGTGCAAACTAAGCTATCAGACTAAGACTAAATTAAAAGAGAAAGCCCAAATGCCTTGTGGAGAGGACCAGTGCAACAAAGGGAATATAAGCACTCTTCCTGTCTGTACCCTATTTAGTTCGCAAAAATGCATTGTTGCGTTGTGTGCAGGCTTGTGTGGATGCCCCATGAGGGACAGTGCTTGAACTGAAGTTTGCAGCGTTGCTGCAAGTGTAAATATTGCCAAGTATCTCCTTTATTGAAGCACTGTTTCCACTTGATTGCCAGGGAAGCTAAAACATGCCAAACTAACCAGGGAAATATATTTTATATCCTCTTTATCTCTAGGACTTCAGTGTCCCAGGCTTCACAGTCACTCTTTTGTGATTTAATGCGTGACCTAAATGCAACTTTGTTTTTCAGGGAGCAAACTACTGCACTGCCATCTCCTTGTGAGTGGGACTGGGAGCACAACTGTACATCAAGCCCAAAGCATCTCACAGCAAGTAGACAGAGACACTCAAAAATCATCATTCCTCACAAGGTACTAGTCAAGTTGCAACAGTTAGAACTGGCCATTAGTTTAAAATGACGGATTCTTATCATCTGCTAGCTATAATGTTCATTCTTTTAGCTATGTTTTTAAAAGGTTTCGAGAAACTGTACTTAATAGAGTAACACGTTGAAATCAGAACTAGTTCTTTTGGATTCCCAAAGCAACGTAAAATGAGCACAGGCACATTTGCTGAAAGCTTGATGATGTACAATAGGCCTCGAGAAGAGGAGAGACTGCTGCAATGAACTCAATATTCTGCTAAAGTTATGCAAATAATAATGCACAGGCCAGTACTAGTTCATCTCTTAGCTAAACAATGGTAAAGAATGAATTTAATCTATGGTGATGTCTTCAGCATATATAAATATTTAGCATGGGTTTGGGGATAAATAAATTACTTTAAGCACGGAGGGTAATATTAATGGGAATTGCTTAGTGACTCGGTAGAGTCCTGGGAAACAGAACAGCCACACACAGGGAGAGTTGTTTTGCTGCATATTTTCTTACAGTACATCATTAAGGTAAATACAATCCTTTTGGCATCTTAACCTTGCTTTTGAAACCTTTTCTCAAGTGCTTCCAGAGAGAATATAAAATGCGTCCTTAGTTTTATGTGTTGATCAAACATGCTTGGCTTGTTTTTGTAAGTCATTAACAGATGGCAGTTTTAAGAGAACGAAGGGGTTTTATGCTGGTGTGTCGCAAAACTATAATTGACTTATCTTTCATTCTTGAGACATGAATAGCTATTGGTGCTTTAGTAATTTACTTGGAAATGTGGGTATCAGTTGTCCTGTCTTTCTAATTTGTGGTATACTTAACCAAAGCTACTCGTCTGTTAGCTTAATGTTCTGGGAGTGAGGGAAGAGGATGCTAGTTAACAAGACTCTAAAGACGTGATAGAAAAGAAAAAAAAGAAACAACCCCAAAAAAAGAAAAGTTGGCATTATATAAAATAACAAACAAGCAAGCCCTGTTCACTTAGGGCATGACGTGGGGGAAAATATGATAGAAGAATATCAGTGAAACGTAGCTAGGCAGGAATGTCCCTGAGGTCTCAAGCAGACTCTAGCATTTTCCTCAAAATAAAAAACTTTAAAGAATATGGTATGGTATGCAACCTTACACCAGGAAATGAGGATACTTGCAAGCTTAACTCTTAGCAAAAGAAACTCCAGAGCCATGTATCCACTAGAGAAAGATGCCTCAGAAGCTGCATCCAGCCACCTTGCCTGTGGGCTCCCAGGAGTTGTGGAACTGGCACATTAATGACTGGGGTGGCTGTGTCCATCTGCTTTCTCCCTGATGATTGTTCTCACTATTCTCCCTTGGACTCTCACCAGATCATTTCAGTCCTTCCTGAAGAGCAGCACGCAAAAGTGAGCAAAGTACCCTAGCTGGGACCTTGCTGTTACTGCATAGGGCTGCAGAAGTGCTTTGTTTCCTAATGAGCTCGTCAGCAGGAGGTTTGCCAGTATAAATAGGGTGGGGAGAGGCAGAGCTTTGAAGCATAGTTTTAGTGCTCTAGAGGACTAACTTGGCTGAAGAACTGTCTGGAGCTTTGTTTTTTAAATTAACTCTGTATCAGAAAAAAATTAACAAGAAAGTTTTATGTATGTTGTGCATTCTGCATATTCTTTTGCTTGTTATTAGTAAGTATAACGATCTCCATGAGAATGGGATGTTTGGTTTTTTTACTGTGTTGTCTTAATTAATTTGAGCCATAAGAGTTGATTACCATGGTAAAGTTTTTGATGTTATGGGGCTTGACTTCTAGTGAGGGAAGGCAGATAAATTGCTAAAAGCAGAGGATTATTTCACAGCCTTGCAAGGAGTAGTCAAGAAACATGGAGAAGTAAGGAAGGAAACGAGATGTAAGCAAAATGAATGTTCAAACAGAATGCGCTCAATGTCGTGCCTTAAAATGAACAAGTTGGGGGTGGGGAAGAGATTTCCTTTCAAGTGTTGATCCGCACTTTTGTATGGTGTTGGAGAAAAAAAAGAGTACACACTTGTGTGGTTTGGATCTGTTTAAACTGCTTCATTATTTCAATCTTTAGAATAACAGTACTAGCTTTTGTAGCTTCTTAAATTTATAGAGGTCAAAGTGCTTATGGCAAAGAAAGTTACTTCAATTTGCATAGTCCGTAGAGGAAGGGCGGGGAGTGGGTGGTGTGTTTGGGTAGAGTCACTGTTTAAGTCCGTGTTTGACTCTCTAGCGATAGTCACACTATTTCATTTGCTTGCCTTACTTAGAAGTGTGATTTTTCAAGACACTTCAGTGTAGTTTAAAACATTGCACAGACGAAAATATGTTTAGAATAAATAGACTGTATTTCTTTATTCTTCCCACTAGCATTTTTATTGACTATTATCAAACACCACTGCATATTCTCACGCTGCTTTTTATCCATCCTGTGAAACATGCTATATATCTGTGTTTTCTAATTCACATGTTCTTTGCAAAGATGTGGCAACAAACAAAACAAGCAGTCTTGTGCTGCTTTCAGCAGAATAAACCTGTGATGTGTGAGATATAGTAGAACTGATGATTAACGTTTCAAAACTGTTGAGAAAAATATGCTATATTTACTGTATTTCATACTGTTAATATCTCTAGTGCTGTTCCTTGTTCAGCATAAAACAGTTTGTCACAGTAAATTCTTTTTTTTCATTTTTGTGAACTTGAAATTGAGTTTATAATTGGCTTAGAACAGTGCTGCTTCTTGCTGTAAATCTTTATCTACATGTTTTAAATTTTGTTGATATGAAGCATCTAGGTAAAACTGTATGTCTAGGTTAAAAAAAAAATCCTTACCATGAGAAGGTCAAAATAGGTGTCCAGGTGAGCCACAGAGGGTTTTGTACTGTTGATTTACCCCAGAAAAAGTATGTATGAAGTGTGGGATGCTGTTTATGTTGGGCTCTGTGTTTCTTCCAGGGACATCTGTGCTTTCTAAAATAATAGCCTTGGAATTGCTGCTTTGAAACCTGGAAAGTGTGTATAGCTGTGCATCCTTACACTAGACCAGAGATGGCAAACATATTAGACCCTGCAAGCTGCATGCCAAAATCTTTATGCTGCATAATCACAAGCTGTACTTTGGAAGTGGGGACAAGGGGCAGGATAATGAACATGTCACTCTGCTTTAAGATGGCACTTGAGTCATGCAGTAACCCAGGAATGATAGCCTAATGCAGGTGGAAGAGGACCTCAGGATGTTTCTAGCCCAGCCTCTTGCCCAAAACAGGGTGAGCTGTGAGATCGGAACAGGTTACTTGGGGCTTTACCCAGTTGGGGTTTGAAAACCTCCAAGGACAGAGACAGTAACCTGGGTCCATGGCTTGATTGCCTTCATGGAGAAGAATTTTCCTCTTATATCCATCTGAACCTCTCTTGTTTGAACTTTTGCCCACCATCTCCTATCCTCCCACCACACACCGCTGTTAAGAACCTGGCTGCATCTCCTCAATCTCCTCCAGTGAGCACCAACGGGCTGCTGTTAGGTGTCACAGAGCCATCCTTCGTCCAGGCTGAACAAGCCCAGCTGCCACAGCGTCCTCTTGCAAGGCCAGTGCTTTAGCCCCCACCGTCTTGGTGGCCCTCCATTGGATTCGCTTCTACACATGGTGATAAGTGCCAAGATGGTATTCATGGCTTCTCTTCTCCAGTCCCTATGTAGCTCCTGAGCAGTTTGAGAGTCAGAGGTCAGCTACCTACACATCCTCTAATCCTGAAGGTTGAATCTGTTAGGGCCCAGCTTACTATATAAAGAAGCGGACATAATTGGATTTATGAATCATTTGAGTAGGACTGGGATGACTTATTTCTGTGATTTTGCAGGCTGATGACAAGCAGCAGTCTAAAGAGATTGCCTGGAAGGGAAGGGGGAAAGGCTGTTTGGCAACGTGGTATTTTTAGAAACTTCTACAGTGCCTTTCATCAGAGGATCATGAACACTTGCTTAAAAACAAAAGCAAAACTGACATCTCTGTTCAGACAGTTCAACAACTGGACTAGCAGCCTACATTCCCGATATCTCTTGCTGAAATCAGTTCCCAGTTCTTTAAGGATGCTGTCTGTTTGCCATGCAGTCTAGCAGCAGTAAGTGTTGAACTCTAACATGTAAAAAAAAGAAAAAGAACTGATTGTCAGGGGGGCCAGTTAAAAGGCTTGACGGTGGGGAGGAGGCAGAGAGAACCTGAATCACAACTTGGTAACTAATCTTGGTTGCTGCAGGCAAGTTGCTGAATAGCCTTACTTGGTTGGCAGGAGTAACTGTGAGAGGCAGCTGCTTGTTTTAAATTTGCATCTTGTAGTGTAGTGTTAAATGGGTGTTCCCTGTGCTGATGCTGGAAGCGGCACAACTGCTTCATTCACAGTAGCATTAGATAATTTATGGAATACGTCCTAGATTTTGCTTGACTCAAGCAAGTGATCTCTCTAAATTAGTGCTACACAGACCATAGATTCAATCTGATTGCAAGCAAACAATGTCTGCCTTGATTACTTAAACTGAAAATCTCAATGGGAAATGTGGTCACTAGAAGTTATTTGCATGTTTCTCATAGAGTTAATACCAATTAATCTTTCCATGGAAGTTAGTTTTAAAATCTCTACACACCTACATAACATTTCGTGAAATCCCCTGCACGTGATACTGTTTTGTACAGTTATTGCACATGCAAAATAGCTGGTCCGAAACACTGCAGAGGACAGAGCTACACATTTATAGCCCAATTCATGTAATTTTGACATGGTGTTGGTACCCAGCCTTTACTTTTCATGATGCAGTATCCCTTCCAGGACTGACAACAACTGTACCTGCACATCCCATTTCAAAGGGAGATAATGAATGAAAAGTGCATGCAGCCATGCCTCCAAACACTCTGAAGTGCGCAGAGACCTGCATAGACAGCACAGACCATTTTGCTGGGTATCCTGCCCCTCTTCTGCTTGTGCTGCTGTCCCAGGTCAGTTTTGGCTAGTTTGTACGTATTCTGTATAGTCACTTGTGATCCACAGTGCAGAGTCTTGTAGCGTTTAAGAACAGCTGAGTCAGGAGGAGAAGTTACATCTAATTATACATTTAAAGATATGCTTCTTTGAGCTCTGGTTTAGGGGTTTGGTTTTGTTTTCCATCAGCTTACAGGGGAAGAGTTTGGGGATGCTGTCCTCCCATGGAATAGCTGTTAGGTGTATTGGTTGCTTTGAGTACCTGTTCTCCCTTTTCCTACCACAGGAGGTAGGAAATTGCGGTGCCAGAGGCACAGCTCTTGTCAGTGCTTACACTGCTATCTTGTATCCTTGCATTTTTGTTTTAGGTGGCATCATCCTCCCCTTGTAAAGCCTACCTATGTATCCACCTTGGGAGAATAGCCCGGTCAAAGGGCAGAAAGTACCCAGGAAGGCCTGAAAGTTTGTTCTCTGTGGTTGAATTGCAGGATAAGTAACTTGTAAATTGTAATTATGTTGATAGTTACATCAGTTCATGCCATCGCTATGGGCATCTGCGCACTTGGCCAAGCTCTAGCGTGAGCATGAGCACTAGAGGTCACTTACTGCTCGCGTTTGCAGGCTGGTATGGGATGATTTATCTGCCCATTGTGGCAGAGTAGCAATTTGATTTGAGAAAAGAAGTAAGAAAGCAGGAAAAGATATGTGTCCTCTGTACTCTTACAAGTGAGAAATTTTTTGGTAAGCCAAAATGGATTGTTTTCCATCTGTTATGCAGGAAACTGAATGGAGACAAACTGATAGGCCCTTAGCAGGTGATGATTTGTGGTAAGGGATTGAAAACCAGCCTATTTTGCTTGCATAATTGTGGCCAGTTCCTGCATCTGTGTTGCACTTACCTTAGGCTACCTAAGTGTGTTAACCTTCGTTGCTGCCCTACAGCTCAGGGAAGTATAGCCTGATAACCCCACAGTTAGTGATAACACCACGTGGCTTTGATAAAGTCAGAACATGCCAAAATGAGGCTTTAGGCCAAGCCACAGCTTTTGTCTGGAACAAGAAGTAATCCTCCTTGGCCTTGGACAGGATAGGCAGACCCTTACATTGCTCTGACTGGCACTGCCTGCACTCCCTGACAGGCTGTCTCTAGTGGGGGAATCGGGAGTGCTGGCTCGTCATCTTCTGCCGGAGCCTGTGTGGAGGGAGGCGGCTGCAGGAGCTGGTGCTCTACTGTATGCTGCCACGAACTTGGTATGTGTGTTAAGAGACTGCAGTCACAGGGATCTAGTGGCTTCTCCTTTCCCTGCCCACCTTATGTCTGACAGCTGCTCTCTTTGAACAAGTATATTGCCATCTGGCTAAAACCAAAAATTGATCTTGCATCTAAAACTAAATAGTCGTCTGCAGCAAAATCCTACCATATCCTGTCAAAGCAAAAACCAGCTCCTGTTGTTTTCATCGTGTCTTGTCATTTCAAGGAGGTGAGTATTGGACAGTGGCTTTCTCTGCTGGCGCTGTGGCGTAATATCCTATGCTGATGTTGCCAGCCAGTGCTAGCTCTTTGGAAAGTTGCCTCCAGATTGCAGAGATATGCAGAAGCACTCAGCGGTGCAGAGAGTGGCAGCTGTTTTGCCTTGCCCTGCTGTGTCTCATGGAGAAATTCTTGATGCCAGATGCTATCACAGAACCCCATGTGCATGAGGAGCCTGGCCCCCTACGCTTCATCTTACCAAGTGGTCTTGACTTTGGTCGTATACTACTAGACTGCTAGTGTTGCAACAAAAGTTGGATTGTTTCACTCACTTGTAAAACCAGATGAAAGAAGAGCAAGCTTTATGCTTTGCGTTTTTCTGCCTTTTTCTCTCCAAATTTGAGGGTAGGCCATACAAAGTAACATGCTGCTTGCATTCTTTTTTTAAAGCGTTGGCTTAAGCAAGCTCTTCCCTTACATTTTGTCCTCATTCTTAATTTCTTCCTTCCAAGAGTTGATTCGAGTATTGACTCATCCACCCAAAATAATGTAACTCCAGGAAGACAGTAGCGCTGGGAAAGAAATCTTTATTTCTGAATACAAGTGTGGTTGAACTTCTGCCAGTCTTCTCCTCCTTAGTGCTTTTAGTGACCAGTCATTTCTGCAAGCTCTTGAGAATACTGTTACCTCAAGAACATGCTTCTTCAAAATACGTAATTACGGCCTTAAAACCAAGCAATTCAGCCTCCGAATTAATAGCAGCAGTGTGGAAGGGCTGTTAGGTGGTGGGAAGGAGACCTGACCGAGGCTGCAGATTTGGGGAAGCCGTCAGGTGTGTGAGGGCTTTCAAACCCGTGTCCTCCTAAAAACAAACAGAAAAGGTAGCAATGACTGGTGCGTTTCTGTTTGGCAAAACAGGGCTGTGGGTTCTGTCCGAAAGCCTGGCGGCAGAAACGTTGCCCGGGCTTGGGCCGCGGGGCCCGTCTCTCCCGTTTACCCTGTGACAGGCGTCAGCTACTGGCCGCTGCCAAGGGCTAGAATACAAGAAATATTTTTGTAAATGGAGAATAACAATTCTTTTCTTCCCAGGGAGAATGAAAATGTTTCTTCGCCTCCCCGAGGCGTTTGCGGGCTTGATTGGCTGGCGGCGGAGGGCGGCCGGGCCCCGGCAGTACAAAGTCGCTCTGTGGCGGGCTCCTTACTGCCGGCTTTGT